>NW_018244012.1:112618-121801 GCF_001263595.1 Phalaenopsis equestris | reverse complement strand
CAAAAAGATCAAGGGACCTAGGCTAGAAATTTGAGTTTAAGGTTGTGAGTGATTGTGAGTGTAGATGAGTGTAGTGAGTGCCTCATCTCCAGACCAACACCTAGGGTCAAACCTAAGGTCCAGCAGTCCTAAGGGTGACTCATCTTAAGTTTCCCTTATAGTGACCCCACTTACTAAGTTCTAGAGGTTAGGACCAGTATGTGGAACTTCAAGTTGAGTAAAAAAGTTGGTAGAATTTTTCCATGTCTAGTTTTCTAAGAATAGTCAATAGGAAAATTTTATGCTAGACCTTAAGCTACTAAAGAGAAAAAACTAAACCTCAGCCAAAGATGAGGTCAGGGTCAACAAATGGACCCCCAATAAGTGTGGCGTGTTGGGCAAGCACACCACACATATTAGCATTGACTGATGAGATCAACAAAAACTAATACAAACTCCTAAGTCAATAGATCCAGAAGTATGTGTAGAGATGTGTAGAGTTGTGTGTATGTGTGTATGATTTGTTTTATTTCCGTTGGGGATACTAGCGGATGATTGTATGATTGAAATTAAGGAGTAGGGACTCTCATTGGGGATCGAAGAGTGAATTTTGAGTTATAAAATTTCAAAAACTAATAAAGGATGGGAATCAGTATGTAAGTGCTGACACCGAGGTAGAAATTGAAATTTAAATATCAATTTTGAAAAGACAAGAACTGATTTAGGTATCAATTCCAGAAGAAAGGGACAAAATTTAGGTATCGACTTCGAAATGTGACAATCAAGATTTAGGTATTGATTCAAAGATGTGAGAATTGAAATGTAGGTATCAATTCGAAGATGTGAGAATTGAAATGTAGGTATTAATTCAAAAATATGAGAATTGAAATATAGGTATCAATTCGCGGAGAGATAGTCGGGATTTATGTACCGACCTCGAAAGATGAGAATCAGAATTTAGGTACCAATTTGAAGATGTACGAATTGAAATTTAGGTATCAATTTTAGAAGAGAGGGTTGAAATTTAGGTATCGACCTCAAAATGTGAGAATTGAAATGTAGGTATCAATTCAAGAAGAGATAGTCGGGATTTAGGTACCGACCTCGAAAGATGAGAATCATAATTTTGGTATTGATTCGAAGATGTAAGAATTGAAATTTAGGTATCAATTCCAGAAGAAAGGGACAAAATTTAGGTATCGACCTCGAAATGTGACAACCAAGATTTAGGTATTGATTCAAAGATGTGAGAATTGAAATGAATTCAGAGATGTGAGAATTAAAATGTAGGTATCAATTCGAAGATGTGAGAAATGAAATTTAGGAATCAATTCAAAGATGTGAGAATTGAAATGTAGGTATCAATTTGGAGAAGTGAGAATTGAAATGTACGTATCAATTCTAGGATTAGGTATCAATTTGGAGATGTGAGAATTGAAATGTACGTATCAATTCTGAATGTGAGAATTGAAATTTAGGTATCAATTCAAAGATGTGAATATTGAAATTTACAAAAATATTGTGGTGTTGAATTTGCAAAGTGTATCGTGTGGAAAGGTTGATTTTGTTGAAGAAGATTCGTAGAGTTTCATTGGATTTTGTGCAGAATACAAAATTCTACGGGGATGTGAAGAGAGTTAATGCAGATAAAGATGGTTGTGTTGTGCTGGTTGTGTTGTGCGCACATTGTGCGCACAAAGAGTAGGAAACTCCAAAAAGGAGAGGATCCACTCAACAGATTTGTTTCATTTTCTTTTTGTTTTTATCACATTTAATTTTTCAGAAAATGTCTTTAAAGTTTTAATTTTAATTGGTTGATTTTCAAAAGAAATTTGTTTAGTTGTTCATTTATTGGTGGTTATTTTCTTTTAGATTTTATTTATTGTTAAAAGTTTGTTATTTCGTTCTGTGTTCATTGAAATTCTGAACCAACACGTGGTTCATGGCTGCATCCCTCGCACAAAAAGGCAACTGACAGAAAGGCACAATTTGAGAGAAATTTACATTAATTTGCTCCAACAAGGATCTCATAAATCAAACATAGGCTAATGCCTCAAAAGGTACATTATGTAGTCCATGTCAAAATACATCGTGAACATCTGATGATATGAATACATTGTAGACTGAATACATCAGATACATGTCATGTTGTTAAAAGAAAGAAAGTGAACCCTCTGTACTAGATATGTTGAGCTCCTGATCAAGCAGACCTTCTAAGTCATACTCCAGGATAAGAGTTCCCTTTGCATGTACATAGAGGTACAACCTCTCACAACTCGTATGGAAGTACCTCTTCCAATTCTGGGTTCTGCTGAAATCCATATGGCATTTTACTATCATCCATCCTGCAGAATGTCATAGACACCCTATGGTGTCGTACTCCTGGAATGCAATGTTTGACAACGTCTGCACCGTAGTCCTTAAGAACAAGTACTGATCTGATTGGAAGAGGAATCTCCACAGAACCTCTGAATTCACCAGGGCCGACGAAATCAATTTCATTCCCAAATAGAATATTGTTTTTGCTTAGAAATGATACCGTGTAGAAAGGCCTCACAAAATCACGATGATCAATGTGTGGGGGAACGCAATCACCCTCTTCATAGATATTGATAATGCAACAGTTGGGAATACATGTAGCAGGTAGAATATTCCATTTGACCATCCTTTTAATCATCAATTTTATCATTGGCGGTAGCAGATCTACTTGATCATGTCTGAGGATCTCAGGTAGATTCCACTGTCTGTCATTTGTGAAGTTGTAACAACAACCACACTGGATGGTGATTCTTCCCTTCCTCCTCATCCATTTCCTTGGCTGGGAATATGTCCTTTCCATGAGAATGCCCGCTCGGCCTCTGCCTCTTAATGTGAAGATACAGTCCAGAGTGCTTTAGAATGCTTCTTTCATCACTCTCGGAGAAAACCCTGGTGTACAGCTCCAAGCCTTCCAATATGTTGACGAACTTTCCCTGAACTTCATCATAAAACTTGAATTCTCTTTTATTTAATTTGCTTATCTTGTAGTATTCTACCACACCAGGGGTTGGCAGCTGTCGCGAGTGTTCCTTCCTTTGAGCATCGGCGAGAACCCAAACTGGTGTTGGTCGCTCTGGAATATGAGACTCATCCTCTAACGGGATGTACGACTCTGGGCTCCATGGTACATACTGATCCATCCCCAGCGGGACATATGGTTCATCCATCATGAAATCCGAAGTCTGAGACTCATTGGTGCTTGAAGTGTACTCTTCCAATGTACTGAAATGATGTAGATGCAGAACATTACAATCTGGGCATTCTACAAACGCGACCGTGGCTGATGTCCCGGCAAGTATTTTCACGTTGTATGTCGTGCAACCCTTCTACAAAACATCTGAAATTGAAAGTGTGTTTGAATCTGTCACAAACCCTAGTTCTTCATCCGTGGTGGGTAAGATAGCAGAAGTTTCTTTCAATTTTGAATCATAAATATGCCTCTTAGGAATAGGGGTGAGTAAGTTGTTTGTCTCTCTTTAACGTTTGCATTCTTATCATAGAAAAGCTCTCTGCTTCTTGCCACTGGCGTTCCTGCGTTGCATCCTGCGAAGCGGAGTACTTCGTAGTCATTTGTTATTGGCGGCTATTAAGCCTCCAGAAAGCATAGCTACCATGGAGGGCAGACGGCTGGGCCCCTCCATCGGATCTCGTTCTTGCCCTTGCGTGAAACATTATCTTTAGTGGTCAGTCTCAGAAGTGAAGGAAGTCCCTCTTTCTCTTTGTAGCTGACTATGTCCATTAGAGGACCTTCGTAGTCCATGTCAACCTGGTTGAAATCCACGTTGAAGTCTATGGTGCCGCCCCACGGCGCCATCTCCTCATTTAATGCAAGGTTCCAGCCATCCTAGAAAGCAAAGATCAGCCACTGTCCCGACGTTTTTCTGCAGACGACAGGAAAATCGTCAATAGGCCGAAACTTATCATTAATAAGAACAAAACAAAGTGTACATTAAAGTAAATTTTAGTTGGTTTTGGTGCAATGAATTTTTTATTTTATGTATGAGTTTTTTTTAATTTAGTGGAATTATATACTTAAAAGTAGAAAGAATAAAATTTGAAGTTAAAATTTCTTTCTCAAAATTTTCATCATATGGAGATTAATTACAAAATTTAGACCCGGTCATAGACATTTGGACATATAGATAACCCTAAAACAATCAAAGTTTTAAAGTTTCAAAGAAAGCAGAAGCAAGCGGCATCGGGTTGTGTAATAAGTTTTCAGATATCGTCTGTTTATTGGTAACATGGGTCTTTCACCCTAGAAGTCCACTAACTGGTAGGCTCCTACCTTTTCAATGACAAATGGTCCTTCCCAAGTTGGCTCAAAATTTCCACCTATTTTGCGGCGTGCAAGAATAGGTGTTTTAAGCACAAGTACGAGGTCACCAACTTTGAATGTCCTTGGGTGGACCAATTTGTCATAGGCTTGTACCATCTTCATCTGGTAAAGCTCCAAATGTTGTTGTGCTTCTAGTCATTTTTCCTCGAGACTCTCCAGTTATTCGAGTGTGAGTTTTTTTCCTTTTCTTTCGTTATGAGTTGGTTGGCAACAACGACTCTGAGTGATGGTGTTTGGACTTCTAGCGGTAGCACGGTCTCGGACCCAAACACGAGCATATACGGTGTACACTGAGTGAGAGTCCTGAAAGTCGTCCAGTAGGCCCATAAGGCTTCTAATAGTTTGTTGTGCCAATCCTTTTGTTTTCATCTAATGTTTTATAAAAAATCTGTACCAGTGTTTTGCTAAAAGCCTCAGTCAGACCATTTTCTCTGGGATAGTAAATTGTAGAGTATCTGCAATCTATCCCATGTCTTCTGATGAAATTATTGATCTTTGTACTCCTAAAAGCTGTCCCATTATCGAAAATTACTCTTTGCGGTACTCCAAAATGGTAGACGACTTTGCTGTTGAAAAATTGAAGGACGTGTTGTGTCGTAACCTCACATAATAGTACAACCTATACCCATTTGGAGAAGTAATCTGTAGTGACAAGTATAAACATGTGTCCTTTGGAAGATGGAGGGTCTATCCGACCTATTATGTCTGTGCCCCAACACTCGAATGGCCACCAGACAACAGTTGGGTGTAGCGCATTTGGAGGCTGGTGTAAGACCACCCCATGCACTTAGCATTGTTGACATCTTCTGGTTGTATCCATGCAGTCGAACATCATTGCTGGCTAATAATATCTGAGTCTTTTGATCTTCATCTTCATTTTCGGCCCTGATTGGTGAGTGCGACACAATCCAACATGTTCTTCTTTAATAATATTCTATGCTTCGGCTCTACTCAAACTCCGTAGCCACATCTAGTCAAACGATCTTCTGTAAAGAATATTTCCCACCAGGGTGTAAAACATGGCCCTTCTTGTGATGTGGTGCACCTGAGACTTATCTTCTGCCAGTTTTTCAGTATGCAAATATTCTATTAATGGCTTGCACCAATCTTCATTGATGTGTTACCCTGTATTTATTATTTCTTCTTTTCCAAGCTTGTGTAGAGTTTCAAAGTCGATCTGAGACAAGAATAATCCTCCTTACACTGTGACTTTAACGGAATCCTCTGGGGAATACACCATTTCCTTAGTAAGTTTTGCTAGAGCGTCGGCATGGGCATTATCTCCCCTATGAATCCGGTAGAAAGTCACATCGGGAATCTGCTCCAAGAGCTTCATTGTGTACTGATGATATTTTGCTGAATCCGGTAGAAAGCCACATCGGGAATCTGCTCTAAGAGCTTCATTGTGTACTGATGATATTTTGCTAATCTTAGTTTCAAATTTCTGTATTGTCTGGAGACTTGATGGATGACGAGTTGGGAGTCGCCATAGATGGCAATGTTTGTTATATCCATTGAGATTGTCATTTCCAATTTGGTGATTAACGCTTCGTATTCTGCTTCATTTTTGGTGCACGGCTCTGTCAGGTGGTATGAGAACTTGAACATACCCTTGTCTGGCGTGATAAAGATCAAACCAATTCCTGCTTTGCTTGGTATAATTCTGCCTGGCCTGGTATAACTGTGCCTGATCCCTTATTTTTCCTGGCTGATGAGGCACCGTCGAAGTACATTTCTATTTGTAATATTTGCTCGTATGGTAACTCGTCGCTGAGAGAGGACCAAGCTGGGAGTGGGTGTGTAGCGAGAAAGTCTGCTAGTATCTGCCCCTTGATACCACGGAGCGGAAAAAAGTTATATCAAATTGCAATAAGATCATTGACCATCTTGCTAAATGTCCGGAGAGTGTTGGTTGGGTCATCAGATATTGCATTGGATTAACTTTCGAGATTAGGGTTAGGGTGATCTTATGAGAAAGCATGTAATTTCTAAGCTTTTGGGCGGCAAAAATTAACGCTGGACAATGCTTCTCAATAGGTGGATACCCTATCTCCATCGGTATTAGGCGACGGCTCAAGTAGTAGAGTGCATTTTCTTTACCCTCATCATTGACTTAGGCTAAGAGGGCTCCGAGAGAGTCATCTAAAGCCGCGGTATAAAGTATCAACGGTTTACCTGGGATAGGGGCTGCCAAGACAGGAGGTGTCATTAAGTATTATTTAATGTCCTCAAAGGCTCGCTGGCATTTCTCTTCCCAAATAAATTTGGCTTCCTTTTTAATTAATGCCGAGAAGGGCTGACACCTACCTGAGAGATTAAAAATAAAGCGTCTCAGATATGCCAACTTCCTTTGTTAGTTGTTTCAAGGTTTTAGGAGGAGGCATTTCCAGGCTAGCTTTAATCTTATCTGGGTAGATCTTGATTCCCCGATGATGGACAACGAATCCTAGAAATTTCCCGGAGGTAACGCCAAAGGCGCACTTTAAGGGATTCATTTTAAGGTCATATAATCGTAACCGTTCAAACATGATCCTCAAATTGTACAAATGGTCTATTTTTTGTTTACTTTTGATGATCAAATCATCAACGTAGCATTCTACTTGATTGTGAATGAGGTCGTCAAAAATTTTCGTCATTGCACGCTGATATGTTGCTCCGGCGTTCTTTAGGCCGAACGACATCACTGTGTAGCAGAAAATTCCAATCGGTGTTCTGAAGGCGGTAAGTGCTACATCCTTGGGAGCCATCTTAATTTGGTTGTATTCCGACGATCCGTCCATGGAGGAGAAAATTTAAAATTTCATGTGTTAAAATTTCATGTGTTGAAGCAATATCCACCATCTTCTCTGGTATAGGTAGTGGAAACTCATCTTTTGGACATGCCTTTTTCAAATCTCTGAAGTTAACAAAAACACAGATCTGTCCATTTTTCTTCTTAACAGGTACACTTTTGGCTAACCATGTGGGGTAGTGCTCCTCTTTAACAAAGTTGGCGTCTATTAATTTCTTTACCTCGACGATGACTTGTTGTTCTATTTTAAGGCGCATTCTCCTGGGAGCTTGTTTTAATGGGGTTACATTCTTGTCCACCCCGAGTTTGTGTACTGCAACCTCTGCTGACAGTTCTGACAGTCCCGACATTTCATCGTAGCTCCATGCAAAATAATTTTTGAATTTTTTTAATAGTTTGATCAATTCTGCAGATTCTTCGTCATTAAGTAGAGAACTTATAAATGTAGGTCGGGGTTGTTCTTCTGTCCTGGGGTTAATCTCTTTCAATTCATCAATGATAGATTTAATTTCCTCCTCAAATTTTGGGGGAGCATCTTTAATTGGTTAATGAGTAGAGTCATCTTCTATATCGAGGCAATCCTCTTCTGATTCACTAGTAACAACCATGCAAAATTCAGAATCATCGACTGGTCAAACTGTACCAAATCCAAGACCCTCTTTTGAGTTGGGTGTTCAACTTTTAGCATTCCATAATTTTTGAAAAAAGTTGAAATTTATCTTTTAGCATTTGTTTTGGTAAGTGTCCCTGTTGAATTAACTTTTGAACACAATGAGAGAAGTAACCAAAAGGCAATTCCATTAATTCATTAGAATCAACATCCAAATTTACATGTTTTTCAAGCTCAGTAGAGGTAGAAGCACAGTAAAATTTGATCGGCTTTGAACCAACACTACGAACTTCCTTGAACTCTCGACCTTTTGAGGGAGAAGGGAGAATCAGAGTACGGGTCATAGCATTCACATAGTGGTTTATCCGATCATACATAGTTTCATATTCATTCTTTTCTTTGTGTTCTAAGGATATCTCGTACTGAGGTATTTTCCGTCTTTTTATTATTATTTCATCTTCAGAACTGTCTTCATCACCAATGTTGATAGTTGGCCTAGTCTGTTCAACAATTAAATTGATCCTTCCATGTCCACGTCCCCGGCCTCGACCTTGGGTGCGCGAACTAAAAGGCCTTTCACCATGTCTTTGTAAAAGAGTGGTGGAAGATTGCTGAAGCAGAGATGAATGGCCTCCTTTTTGTGATTCTTCTAAATCTTTATCTTTTTTTGTCAAAATCTCGCGCGAGAAGACAATCTTCTTTGGAGGCGCGTAGCAGGAAGTATCTTCATGGATAACAACTTCATGCACTGAAAATGGTTGTAGATCTCCCTTGATGTAATTTTCTTAACCATCTTTGAGGTATTTGATGCACTGGTGTAGAGATGATGGAATCTTGTTGTGCTCATGAATCCATGGTTGACCCAATAGAGCCTTAAAAGAGGTCTCAGCGTCGATGATATGAAATTTAGCGATTGTAATGAGTTCTCCAACCTTCATAAGTAAGTAATTGATCCGAGGGCTCTTTCACCCTTTTGGTTGAATCCTCTTAATATCATCTTATCGGCTATAAGCTCTTGAGCTTCAATATCCAAATAGGCCAATGTCTGTAGGCTCATCAATTTAAGAGATGCTCCAGGATCTACTAAAACCTTGGATAACACAAATCTACCAATGTTGACAGAGATGTAGAGTGGACGGTTGTGGTCGGCGTTGCCGAGCAGCAAGTATTCATCTGTGAAGGTTACCCCAGACTGTTCTTTCAACGAGCAAACTTCATATGACGATGTGCTGGCCAACTGAGCTAAGCAAATTTTTGGGTCAGGCAAAGCTGTAACCAGAGACTCTCTCATCTCCTTTTACATGATCAGAGTGTCATAGATGCTTAATCGGGTCGGCAACTTCCTAAGATGAGCTAGCATGTTGTAGTCTACTTTGTATGATCCTCTGACTTTATCTTGATCATGTGGTTCTTCCACTGGTGGAG
>NW_018244012.1:108309-109731 GCF_001263595.1 Phalaenopsis equestris | reverse complement strand
AATGATTCCTAAGTGTTTAGGAAATAATTTAGAATATTTCCATGGGTTTAATATTTTTTATGATTTTTATGATTTTTTATTATTTTTAATTATTAAAAATAATTAAAAATAACTTAAAAATTGAGTTTTTATTTTAAATGTATTTTTATTTTTATTAAATCCCCCTGATATCAGAGAACTCAAAAAACTAAGTTTGATAATTTTTTGAGTTGTATTTTGATTTTTAAAAATCATTTAAGTATTAACTTTAATAATGATCATTAAAAACCAATTAAAAATATTAAATGATCTCAAAATCCTTTGAAATTTTTATGGTGAATTCTCTGACCTATTAATCACAGTGGAGAATAAAAATCAAATGATTTTGATCTTTATATTCTCCAAATTAAATATTTTAAGCAAATTGGCGTTTGCTTAAAATAATGATGTTTTAATTTTTAAAAATTATAAAATTATTTGCTAAGACTACTCTGGCCAGAGAGAACTCATATGAATATTTGTAGAATTTTATAAGTTATTTGCAATTTTCTATAATTGATTAAATGGAAAATGCTTAAGAATTTAGAAAATTAAGTTCTCTATCTAGAGATCTCCTATGTCTTTGGAGAAATGCTCAGATTGTGCATCTAGATAGAGGCTACAACATAGAAAAATTTTGGGTCAAGGTGATATCTCAACATGAATGGAGAATTGAAAAACCCCTAACCCTAATTCATTTTTAAAAAATAATTTATGCATCAAATTAATGTGAAAATAATTCCACATGGTTCTTCTCTATTCACTGAGCAAGAGGGTATTTTTATTTTATTTTTATGAATTTTCTACACAAAGATATGGATTTTTGAAGTTTAAGAGCTATTTTCTGAATTTTTTAAATATCCTATTTATTTATTCAAATAGCGGGCTGACTGGATCCTCGGATCCGTCGAAAAGCTGCCATGATTATTTTAAGGAAATAATGTCCAAAAACTTGAAAAATATGGATCTCTGTATAGGAACCTCCTCTAACTTTGGAAAAATCAGAGGATGTTTCCCTTTATAAAGATAGAGGCTACAACATGCCAAAATTTCAAGCCAAGGTGATGTATCAATATGCATGGAGAATCAAATGATCCCAAATAATGTTTAATTAATTAAAAATAAAATATGAATCAAATGGACTTGAAATTTGATCCACGTTATTTTCCATTATTCATTGAGCAAGAGGGTATTTTTATTTTATTTCTGTGATTGTTCTACACAAAGTTAAGAATTTTCTAAGTTCGAGGTATTTAAAAAATAAGAAAAAGTATTATTTATCTATTTAAACCATGCGTGCCAACTCAACTTACGACGGCTCCGAAGCTCCATGCGACGTGCTCCCATTTGATGCTGCCATCCACCTCAACGCTGACTCGGCCCACTGTTTATGTTCTGAACCGC
>NW_018244012.1:82309-108280 GCF_001263595.1 Phalaenopsis equestris | reverse complement strand
CTCGATCAAATGACTCCCTGTCAACATCCCCGATAGAATGATCCCGTGACTGTCCACACTAAAACCCAATGATCTCAGCCTAGAATCAACAAAATCACTTTGAATTTGATCATATGGACTCATCTAAGTGAGACGAACACATCCATACGGTAATCATGAAATCAAATTAACTCTAAGTAAATGGAGAATCGAAATAGGCTCGGGAAGAGGTGAGGTTTTATACCTTTGCTCTGAGAGGTGCTTGGCACGTTCGTTGGGGTCCAAGAAGGCTAGGGATTGAGTCCCTGGTCTTGGTGTAAAGCCTAGGTATGAATTTGACCAAGCTCAATTTCAGGTGTTGGTCTAGAGCTATGTTAGAAGCTCTGTGGAAGGGGGATTTGATGGGGATTTAGTTTCTTTCACTGTTGTGAAGGTGTGGGTGAAGTTAATTTGAGTTTGGTGGACAGTGGAGGTGTATTGGGTTCTGTCCTGGTTTCCGACAAGGTTTTAATCTCAAAATTGAGCTCCAACAATGGGAATTGGTGGGCGAAAATGGTTGGAATGCACTAAGGGGATCTTAGGGAAACTCTGTGGGAAGTTTGGAGAGGCCTCTATAAGGAAATTTCAGCACGCCTTCCATTACCGTGGAGGTGCTTAGGTGGAGGGCAGAGGAGCTCCATCAATTAATTTGGCTAAGCTGGCCTCTAGGTTTGATTTGGGTGAAGTGCCATGGGGGTGGCTCTGGGTTTTGAGATTGTTTGGCCACTAGGCTGGCCAGTCAGCTAGGGGGAGGGGGCTAGGAGCTCAGCAAACCTAGGGAAATATGTCACAACAATTTAGTGCAATAATACCTACTTTTGGTAAGGATATCTTATGCACATGCATTTTTGGAAATAATATCCCTTAATTTGGGGGACCTTTGGTCCATGGCTTGATTTAGATGGTTTCATGGGTCCAACTAAGGCCACTAAGTCCAACTAAGGGCTGTGGTGGAGTTAATTTGGTGACTTTAGGGTGGTTAGGTCACATTTAGTGCATGGGTCCAAGTGGGTGAAAATGACTAAATCTTAGGTTTGGATTTGGCCTAGGCTAGCCATGTCAACTTGCCCAATTAATTATTGCATTTTGGAGTAGATGATCATAAGGAATAACTTTGGTGAAGGATGAAGTGGTTTTGAGCTCAATTGAAGGGTCAATTTGAGGGAATTTGGAATTTTAGTCAATTTGGTCATGTTGGGCTAGGCTTAGGTCTAGCTTGGGTTAGCCTTGGGCTAAGTCCAAATTTCTTATTTTAAATGGTCAATAGGGACCCTATGACGAGTTTTCAACATGTATTGGATGTCAATTTGGGGGTTAAGGCAATCAACTGGGTGAAATTCGGCGACTTAGCCAATTTGGGGCTAAATTTGGGAATTTTGGATTTAGGCCAAAATCAAATCAATTTGAGGCAACAAAAAGGCCAATTGATGGTTGATTTTGATGTTTAAGAATGTTATGAAGATTTTTCAACATTAATTGGGGCCAATTAACTAGGATATGGGCTCAACTTGGTTAATTATGTCATATGGTCAAAATTAGGGTTTTGACCTAAAACAAAATTGGGTTCAAATCATGGGCCAATTAAGCTTAGATTTGGTTTCGATTGGCCACATCAAAAGCTAATTTGAGTTTAGGATTGGAATTGGGGTCAGTTGAGATCAAATTGATGGACATTTGAGTTGAATTTAGGGAAATTTAGGCCCTCAAATGCAAATTTGGGGGTTTTGGTTAAAGATGGTCTAATTGGCCAAATTTGGTCATGTGGTAGTAGAAAAATAGAATTGGGAATGTATGGGATTTATTGCATTTTTTTAGGAATTTTTTGAATTTTTGGAATTTTGGGCTATGGAGGGGTATTTTAGTAATTTTGGGGTGTTTAGGGGAAAAAGGACAAGATGGGATTTATTGAGATTTTCAAGGTATCTAATCACCCTAAATGAGCCATGGACCAAAGGAAATCCCATTTTGGGTCCCCTATGTAATGGTCTTAGTCAACCCATAGCCCTAGGGCTGTTAGGTTTAGGGGACCATCTACATGAGTATCCCAAAAAGATCAAGGGACCTAGGCTAGAAATTTTAGTTTAAGGTTGTGAGTGATTGTGAGTGTAGATGAGTGTAGTGAGTGCCTCACCTCCAGACCCAGGGTCAACCCTAACGTCCAACTGTCCTAAGGGTGACTCATCTTTAGCTTCCCTTATAGTGACCCCATCTACTAAGTGCTACAGGTTAGGACCAATATGTGGAACTTCAAGTTGAGTAAGGAAGATGGTAGAATTTCTAATGGTGAGGGTTCCTTGTCAATAGTCAATAAAATAGTCAATAAGAAAATCCTATGGCTAGACCTTAAGCTTCTAAAGAGGAAAAACTAAACCTCAACCAAAAGTGAGGTAAACATACATATGTCATTTTTAAGATGAACATGGAGGGAGACACAAGAGGCTCCTTTTCCTAATATACATAGAAAACTAGACATGGAATAAACAAAGGAATTGTCTATGTGTGAGGTAGGTTTGTGCAATTCAATCCTTCAAGAATAAACAAGATGTTTATAATTGAAATTGTACTTATTTGTCATTACACGAATTTTACCCCTATGAGAGATGATATGAATGAACTCTATCGATACCTAATGGATAGAGATGCAAATAGGGAGTCCAGTGATGATGGAAATGTAAGTTTGTCTTCATCATTGTTAAATCATGCTTCTAATGCATAACATTTCCTTATTGCATCGAAATTACTCCCCACTATGAAAATTACTAAGGTAACTAAGGAGAGTGTTATTCTGAACTACTGTATTCAAACTGGAAAAAATGTTGATATCGGAGCAATAATTGTGAAATCAGTTTTGGGTTTAATTTTCAACTGATCTGCAACTAGATTGGGGCGTCCATCCACTATTTTTCTACTATGCAGTCAATCGCAAGTACCTTATTAGAGTTCGGAAAAAGTGCTTCTTTCTTGGAAGCCGATGGATCCAGAAGTCTATTACAACTGTAACTGTAATGGATTGGGTGATGAGAATGATATTAACGCATTGATGGATCAAGCATCATAGAATTCATAACCTATTCAACCTTACTTCACTTCGAAAGTACTTTTGAAAAGGATTAAGAAAATACAAAAAAGAGGTATAGAACCTTATGCAAGCAATTGGGAATGTTTCTGAAATGTTTTATCATCTGGATTGGAGACTGAAGGAACATTTTGAACAAAATAGTGATATTAAAGAATGTTTAGTACATATGTTCTAGAAACATGCATCGATTGGGGAAGATCCAACTGATAAATTTCCTTATTAACCCTTCTACAACTTGCACGTAAACTAGCAATTGAGGGGAGATATCTAAGAGGATGAGAGCAAAGAAGATGTTTGAACTTAATCTATGCACGGAATATTTCGTTTAGTGCTGCTTGTTTGTGTTAATGTGTCATGTTGGATTAAGTTTACTTTTATTTTTAAACTTTTTTATGCTTGTGCTGAGTATTTCAAAGTTTAGATTACAGTGTTAGGATGTTTGGTTTGTTTTGGACACACAAGTTCATGTTTGTTAGCCTGAAAAAAAATTTGTTAGTTTGTAATATTGCCAATTTTATATATGAATGTGAGTTTCGTGTTGTTTATGAAAGTTTGGTGTTTGAGTAATGTAGTAATGTTTAAATTTATGTTTAAATTTTGATTATAAATGTTCATTTGAGTTAATTAGAGGAGGACGTATAGCGGTACACAGCAGATTTCAATAGAAAATGAAATCTAGCAAAATCAAGGTGTTGGTTGGCATCTGATGAGCCAAATTGGTGCATGAAACACCAATTTTCTAAGAGTTGGCACATGATGCACCAGATTTGACGCCAGAAACACCAAATTCCTGAAAACGCCAAATTACCTAAAGAACTGTGAAATCATACAGTAAAACTTTATTTTTATTGCTTGGGTCATCTCTTACCCCTAAACCATGACCTAGGGCTTCACATTGTGCTTGTTAGAGAAGATTTCGAAGGCCAAAGATCTTAGATTTTATCTTCTCTTTGTAAGAGTTTCACTTTAACTTAAAAATTTTTTATTTTCACTATGAATTTTTCCTGCATTATGGAATATCTGAAATTTGGGATTTTTGAGGAAAAAGCTTGAAGAAAATTCATGGTGAAAAGTTCCTTACGAAATAATTTTACTTGGGGAGTTAGATTTTTTATTTTGTTATTTATTTGGATTTTAATTAAGGTTTCATAGAAATTCTAATGGCTTCATGAGTAAAGAGAGGAAAGCTGACAGATGATTTTGAGGCAAGGAGATTTGCCAGTTTCAAAGTGCAACATTGTTATAACACTAAAATGGAAACATGAAAGTTGATCCAGGAACTAGCGTTTGGTAACTCGGGTGGCGAGATCGAGATGTTGATGAACACCATAATTTGGAGAGGTTTTGCTACTTTACTGCAGTGGCTATTGTACCAATGATTCAGGAGTTTTATGTCAACTTGAGGTTTACTATTGAAGATCACATTTTCGTGAGAGGTAAGCAAGTTGAATTTTCAAGAGAAAAGATCATTGCTTTCTATGGGTTGAGAAATGTATTCCATTTTGAATAGCTGCATTCATGATGACTAATTCATCATTGGATGAGGTGATTGCTCTGATGGAAGATTAAAAATAATAAGAAAGTTAACTTCTCCACTTCCATGATAAATTTCTAGTCAAATTTATGACACCACTTCTGGTAAATTACTGCCAACAAATCATCTAAACAAAGTAATAAAAGATAGAGCTGCGCTAAATTTCTGCATTCAGAAAGTGAAGCCAGTAGATGTTGGTGCTCTCATAGCTCATCATGCTTGGATTATAGCTAGTAGTGCTACATCCAATGGGTTGGGTTACCCTGCCCTGATTTTCACTTTATGTGAGCAATTAGGAGTAGAGTCCTATAAAAATGAGGAAAGGCTGCAACAATAAATTCTTATTAGGAAGCATATGGTTCACAGAGTTGAATCATTTGTTAAGTCTAGGAGTGGAGGTAGTGATAAAACCTCTGCATCAGCTGTAGGATCATCTACATCTTGCTCTACTTCACCTAAAAATATTATGAAGCAGCTTATGAGTCAACAAATGGATATAGTTAATATGCAGAATCAAATTGGATAAATTGGAGCAAGAAATGCATATAATGATGAGTATAAGTAGATGAGAGTTTAGCATGATATAGCTTTTTAGGAAGCTATGGATAGATATCTTAGGGGTGAATACAATTTGGAACTTCCAACTTGCCCCAAGTTCACTCCTTATGCTACTGTTCATGATGAAGAAGAGGAAAAAGAAGCTGATGATGATGATGAGGAGGAAGGCATTGATGAAGAAGAGGAAAAAGAAGCTGATGATGATGAGGAGGAGGAAGGCAATGAGGATTGATATTCTTAGGAGTCTAGTTTGTTTATTTTGTTTGTTTGTGTGTTATTTTATTTTATGTTATTTGGTGGCAATCAAGACTAATGTCGATCGGGTTGCTACCAAGAGGGGAGCGCATGGTGTGATATTGTCAGTTTGAGGAGTCACCACTCTATTTATCTATCTCTTTACCCTAATTTCTCAACAACTTATTATATTTGGATTGTGTCAGGAATCCTTAGGAATTAAAAAACATAGAAAATAAAAATATAAGGGTTAAGAATGATAGAAGATAGAGAAAGAAAATATTAGGAGATAAACCTATAGTAGAAATTCTTAGAATATGTCATTACTAAAGTTTTCCAAGAAAATTTTGTAACAAGAGATTCTGTTTGGGTCCTTTAATTGTCTTATAGGAGCAAGCTCCTAAAGTTAATTACATCTAAAATAACTAAAATTATCTAAGAACACTCCGATTAACTTCAAACACTCATTTTCCAAAAGTTTTGATGAACACTACTTGTTCAATCTCAAGGGAATGTCAATTTGTGTTATATCAAAGTTTAAATTTTATGTCTATCCTAAAAATTATAGGTTTTGTGGCTATTCTAAAAGTTTTAGGTTTTGTGGCTGCCCTAAAAGTTTTAGGTTATGTGACTGTCCTAAAAGTTGTCATTTTTGTTTTTTTGTTTACGTCCTTTCATTTCATTCTCTTTTTAATTTGTCATTTGGTTTGGAATCTTGCTTTTGAATATTGTCCTTCAAAACAGATTTAGCACACCCTATAACATGCAAAGAAAATCTAAAGCAAGATTTTAGTGATATATCCAGCGAACTTGCAGAAACAAGATTATCACGAGGAAATTCAATTTATTGTCAATATTTGATGGGTTCGATTGGATGTTTAAACCAACCTAGAGATTTTAATTAAGTCTAATATAAATTAGACTTTGGAGTTTCATTGTCAACTTAAGAATTTTAGATTCATTTTTAATTGAATCAAAATTGGAACTTAAATTTAACTTAAGTCAAACCTCAAATCAGTATAGGTAGGGTTTGAGTTAACTTAGATTAACTTGAGTTAGGTCAAATTCAAGTCAAGCCCGATGTAAGTTGAGCCTAATGTTCGATTTAACTTGAATTCAAGTTAGGTTAAAATCAAGTTAGGTTTCGGTTAAGTTAAGATCAATGTGGGTTGAACTTAATGTTTGATTAAACTTATTATGATTAATTAAACCTGATTTGGGTAAGGTTTAATTGATTTATTAGACATATTAGTAATTAAGTCTAATTAGATTAAAGTTAATTAAACCTAGTTTGGGTAAGGTTTAATTGTTTAATTAGACTTATTAGGGGTTAAGTTTGATTAGATTAAAATTAATTAGAACTAATTTGGGTAAGGTTTAATTGATTAATTAGACTTATTAGAGGTTAAGTCTAATTAGATTAAAGTTAAGTAAACCTAATTAGGTAAGGTTTAATTGATTAATTAGACTTATTAGAGGTTAATTAAACCTAATTTAGGTAAGGTTTAATTGATTAATTAGACTTATTAGAGGTTAATTAAACCTAATTTAGGTAAGGTTTAATTGATTAATTAGACTTATTAGAGGTTAAGTCTAATTAGATTAAAGTTAATTAAACCTAATTTAGATAAGGTTTAATGAATTACTAAGACTTATTATGGTTTAAGACTACGGGTTAAGTCTAATTCAGTTTAAGGTTAATTAAACCTAATTTGGGTAAGGTTTAATTGATTGATTGGACTTAATTACTGTTAAGTCTAATTGATTTTAGGTTAGATTAAAGTTAATTAAACCTAATTTGGGTGAGGTTTAATTGATTAATTAGACTTATTAGGGGTTAAGGCTAATTAGGTCTAGGTTAATTAAACCTAATTCGGGTAACGTTTAATTTGCTAATTTGACTTGTTAGGGGTTAAGTCTAATTAGATAAAGGTTAATTAAAACTAATTTGGGTAAGGTTTAATTGATTAGTTAAACTTATTTGTGGTTAAGTCTAATTAGACTAAGGTTACTTAGTCTTAATTTGGGTAAGGTTTAATTGATTAATTACACTTACTGGGGGTTAAGTCTACTTAGATTAAAGTTATTTAAACCTAATTTTGGTAAGGTTTAATTAATTAATTAGACTTATTGGGGGTTAAGTCTAACTATATTAGAGTTAATTAAACCTAATTTGGTAAGGTTTAATTGAATAGTTAGACTTATTAATGTTTAAGTCTAACTAGACAAAGGTTAATTGAACCTAATATGGGTAAGGTTTAATTGAATACTTAAACTTATTAGGGGTTAAGTCTAATTAGATTAAAGTTAAATAAACCTAATTTTGGTAAGGTTTAATTGATTAATTAAACTTATTAGTTATTATGTCTAATTATATTAAAGTTAATTAAACCTAACTTGGGTAAGGTTTAAATGATTATTTAGACTTATTAGGGTTTAAGTATAATTAGATTAAGGTTAATTAAACTTAATTTGGGTAAGTTTTAATCGATTAATTTGACTTATTAGAGGTTAAGTCTAATTAGACTAAGGTTAATTAAACCTAATTTTGGTAAGGTTTAATTAATTAATTAGACTTATTGGGGGTTAAGTCTAACTATATTAGAGTTAATTAAACCTAATTTGGTAAGGTTTAATTGAATAGTTAGACTTATTAATGTTTAAGTCTAACTAGACAAAGGTTAATTGAACCTAATATGGGTAAGGTTTAATTGAATACTTAAACTTATTAGGGGTTAAGTCTAATTAGATTAAAGTTAAATAAACCTAATTTTGGTAAGGTTTAATTGATTAATTAAACTTATTAGTTATTATGTCTAATTATATTAAAGTTAATTAAACCTAACTTGGGTAAGGTTTAAATGATTATTTAGACTTATTAGGGTTTAAGTATAATTAGATTAAGGTTAATTAAACTTAATTTGGGTAAGGTTTAATCGATTAATTCGACTTATTAGAGGTTAAGTCTAATTAGACTAAGGTTAATTAAACCTAATTTTGGTAAGGTTTAATTGATTAATTAAACTTATTAGGGATAAAATCTAATTAGATTAAGGTTAATTAAACCTAATTTGGGTAAGGTTTAATTGATTAAGTAGACTTATTAGAGATTAAGTCTAATTAGATTAATTTTGACTTAAACCTAATTTAATTAAGGTTGATAGTTTATCAGGCCTAATAAGGGATTAGATCTGATTAAGGTTTACTAAGCTAAACCTAACATGATTAAGGTTTCACTTAATTTAATTAAGTCTAATTAATGTCTTTAGACCTATTGAGGGTTCACAAGTTGAGGTTTGAGTTAGGTCCACTTTGGTTTGAACCTATGGATGTTGTTAGCTCAAGGTAGGATGAATCAAGTCTAACAATTTTTATTTTTGGGTTTTAATTGTAATTTTTTTTTGAATTCACACTTTTTTTTTTGAAAACCCTAATGATAAATTGTCATATTTAAATTTTTAAATGGCTAAAATTTGTCTTTTATAGTTTAGGAATGTCACTCTATAATTTTAACCATTTTAAAATTTAATGTCTAATTTTTGTAATTTTTATAATTATTTTTGAAGATAATTACAAAGTTTGATAGAAATTAGAAATTTGGACATTAGAGAATTTTCCTAGTTCTGGAAAAGCCATAGAATGTCTACAAAGTTGAAAATATGGATCTGTGAAAATTTGAGAATTTTTTGAATGACAACTAATTTTTAATAATTAAATTACTCCACAGAGTAATCAATCAATTAAAAATTAAATATAAAGTAATAATTTCAAATTTTGATTCCATAATTTTCTCCTTCTCTCCCTAAGTCTAAGGAAGTTTTTATTTTATTTTTGTGAATTTTTTGTGCAAGGATATGAATTTTTCAAGATTTCAGAATTTAATTAAATAAGAAATTTCAGTTTTTCTATTTATCCACATATGCACTGACTATATCCTCGTACTGGTCAAAAACCTATGTGGTGTTGTTTAATTAGGCAAGATTTTCATGCAAACAGCCACGTGGCCCGCGATTTTAAATCCCTCTGTATGGACAAAATTGTGTGTTCGACAAGACCTTGGCCATCCCTTTTTTAATACATGAAAAGGGGCATCATCCAGTCATCTTCCTCAAATCTCTATTTCTCATGGACCGTCCATGATCCAAACTCAAGATCATGCTCGGATCTTGATGAAACCTCATGGGGATTGTTCTTAAAGCTTCATCATGGCAAAATGAACACATCCATACAGGTTTGTAGTGGTTTTGAATTTGTTCATTCCACAAAGGTCCAAACCAAATGCAAATTAGGTTAATTTGTTCATACCTTATTTTTATGAGGTGAAGCCTCAATAAAATTTGATAAGATCAGTGGGTTGGTGCTTGCGAAGCTCCTTTTAGGTCCAATTTGAGGTTAAGTTGGGTCCGAGCAAAAGTTCACCTAAAGTGGCTCACAGCTTGATGTGGAACCATGACCGAGCTTAAGGGAAGATCCAATTTTGATTGGAACCTTCTTATTACACCTCAGGGAAGGTGTAGGAGTTAATTTGATGATTGGGTAGGGTTTTTGTTAAACCCAAAGAGTGTCTATTTTTAGAGATTTCAGGGTCAGGGTGGCTAAATTGGAAAAGAGCAATGGGTTTGAAAGCTTGATTTTGGGGGATATCAATTGCCTATGGAGTGTTGAAGATGTTTTCTGTTGGGAGCATTTAAGTTTGAACAATGTAATTAGGTCTCTTCTTTTTTTTTTGTGGCTCATGGGTTTGGCCTATAAATAGGCTTTAGAAGAGCCATGGATGAACCTTGATCAACTTAGGTTCATTTGGAGATGTTGTTGACCACATGAATGATGGTTTCATGATAGAATTTTGGCTTAAGATAAGTTCATTTGATCTTCCAAGGTTAAACCCATGTGTAGTAGGTTTTAACTTAAATCCTTGGCTTCTCCTCATTAAAGTAGGTTTTAACTTAAATCCTTGGCTTCTCCTCATTGACTCACCTATGAGGTGGATAATGTTGGCTAAAATTTGCTGAGATAGCCTTCCCCACATAGTTCCATCAACTCATTCTATGGATTAAAGGGAACATGACACATATGCTTCTTACTCATCTTTCTCCTCATGATAAATCTAACCATGATAAAAGAGGTTTTGATAAGATGTTTCTCTCCATTGGTGAGTTTCTTAGGTGCTCTCCACCTAAGCATCCATGTCATGCTTTGGTTTAAAGAGGGAAGGACACTTTCTTTCAAGATGGTGTCATTATGACCTTAACCATGGTTAGAATCATGGTTAATGGGTTGGTTAAAGTGCCAAATATATCATGATGGGTCTAATAGGTTATGGATAACCCATTTATGACCTCCCATAAATTAGATTTAATTTTGAAAATCAATTATGGGTTTTTATGTCACATATGATGCCATTTAATTTTGGTTTAACTTTTATAAATCCATTTTTAATTAATTATGTAATTAATCAAAAATGGAGGAAATTATAATATTAACCTATAAGTTAGTCAAAAATATTTTGGGTTTTGACCATTTGACTAATTTTGTTAATTTGGGTCAAAATTGAATATTTTGACCAAATTTGATCAATGTTGACCAGAGTTGATGATAGTTGACCAATTCTAGTCTAGAGTTGACCAATGTGACCTACCTAACCTTGTCATGGTTGGGTTAATCATGAGTCCATGGGCTTTGATTATGAGTCTTAGTTTAGTCATATTATCCAAACCTGACCCCTTAAATTATTGAGTTGACTTTTGGGTCAATGTGACAATAGGTCTTATACTGATCTTTTTTACCAAATTTGATTTATTTGGTCAAGGTTTGACCAATATAGTCCATATGGTGGTCATCAAGTGATGGATTGACCATTTTGACCAAGTTTGACTATTTCTATCAAGGGTTGACCAATATAGTCAATGTGGTGGTCATTAGGTCATGAATTGACCATTTAGACTAATAGTTAGTGAATGGTGTTCAATGGTTTGTGAATGGTGTCTGTAGTTGACTAAAGGGTCCACTTTAATCATTTCGGTGTTTTGAAATGATAAAATGATCCAATTTGACCATTTTTAGGGTTTGAACTGATTCATTAGTCCAAATTAACCAAAGTTTACCAGTTTGACCAAAATTTTCTATTTGGGTCAAAGTTGACCAAATGGGGGTAATTAAGTATAAATTTTTACTTTATGATCATTATGGTGAAGATTAAGTCAAAGTTTGACCATTAACCAGATCAAGGTTTGTCGCTATTGAGTTGATCATTTTAGGTTATTGTCATTATTAAGATCCAAAAAGAGTGCTTTGAGGGATATTTCAATTTTTAAGGTTTTAATGACCTATATTCAGGGAGGTTAATGTTGGTAGACCCTTTATCTTGATGATCATAATGATAATTTTCAAGTCTTTTGAATTTGTCTTGGAATCTTAAGTCATAAGATTTCCCAAGTTGAATTTGGTCTATGGATGTGATTTTAAGACCTTCACTAAAAGTGAGGTCAACATAATGGGCACCCAATATGTGTGGGATACTAAATAAGTATGCCACACATATTGGCCTTGACGAAAACAGTCAATTATCGATAATGTCATATCCTGTTAAATGGGTTTTCATATTGTCTTTATGAGTATTGCATAAAGGAGTGATCATATCCAATAATTAGAAGAAAGTGGATGCCATATATTTTATTTGAAAAGAAGTCTTATACCATTTCCTAGAATTTTCAAATGTCAGTATGTCGATTTCTAGCTCAAAGAAACACCATGTTTCCTAGCTAAGGAGAGAATGGATACCATACCATTTCTAGGAAATGTCAAATGTCAGTCTGTTTGAGAAGGAATGTTATACGATTTATATCATATCTCAAAGAAAAGGCTAAAGGAAACACAATGGTTCCTATCTAATGAGAGAATGGATACCATACCATCTCTCAAAAATATTAGATGTCGGTTAGTCGATTTTGAGAAGGAATGTTATATGACTTATATCCTATCTTAAGGAAAAAGCTAAAGGAAACACCATGTTTCCAAGCTAAGGAGAGAATGGATACCATACTATCTCTCAGAAATGTCAGATGCCAGTCTATCAATTTTGAGATGGAATGCTATACAACTTATATTCTATTTGAAAGAAAAGATTAAAGGAAACACCATGTTTCCTAGCTAAGGAGAGAATGGATGATACCATACCATCTCTCAAAAATGTCATATGTCAGTCTGTCAATTATGAGAAGGAATAATATACGACTTATATCGTATCTCAAATAAAAATCTAAAGGAAACACCATGTTTCCTAGATAAGAATGGAATGGATAACATACTATATCTCGTAAATGTCAAATGTTGGTCTGTTGATTTTGAGAAGGAAAGTTATACGACTTATATCCTCTCTCAAAAAAATGACTAAAGGAAACACCATGTTTCCTAGCTAAGGAGAGAATGGATACCATACCATCTCTCAAAAATGTCAAAATGTTAGGTGTTGTTCTGTGTATTTTAAGACGGAATGCTCTACGACTTATATCCAATCTCAAAGAAAAGGGTAAAGGAAACACCATGTTTCCTAGCTAAAGTGAGAATGAATACCATACCATCTCTCAGAAAAGTCAAATGTCGATCTGTCAAATTTGAGAAGGAATTCTATACGACATATATCCTATCTCAAAGAAAAGGCTAAAGGAAACACCATGTTTCCTAGCTAAGGAGAGAATGGATACCATACCATCTCTCAAAAATGTCAGATGTCGGTCTGTTGATTTTGATAAGGAATGTTATAAGATTGATATGCTATCTCAAAGAAAAGGCTAAAGGAAACACCTTGTTTCCTAGCTAAGGAGAGAATGGATACTATACCAATTCTTGGAAATGTCAGATGTCGGTCTGTCGATTTTCAGAAGCAATGCTATACAACTTATATCCTCTCTCAAAGAAAAGGCTAAAGGAAACATCATGTTTCCTAGTTAAGGAGAGAATGGATACCATACCATCTCTTAGAAATGTCAGATGTTGATCTGTCAATTTTATGAAGGAATGCTATACGACTTATGTCCTATCTCAAAGAAAGGGCAAAAGGAAACATCATGTTTCCTAGCTAAGGAGAGAATGGATACCATACTATCTCTTCAAAATGTCAGAAGTCGGTCTGTTGATTTTAAGAAGGAATGTTATGTGACTTATATCCTATTTCAATGAAAAGGCTAACGGAAACACCATGTTTCCTAGCTAATGAGAGAATGGATACCGTACCATCTCTCAGAAATGTTAGACGTTGGTTTGTCGATTTTGAGAAGAAATGCTACTTAGGAGATAATGAATACAATACCATTTCTCGAAAATGTTAGATGTCGCTCTTTCGGTTTTGAGAAGGAATGCTATACGACATAATTCTATCTCAAATAAAATGCTAAAGGAAACACCATGTTTCCTATAGTTGGGGAGAGAATTGAGAGTATATAAAAATGCTCTATCTGAAATTTTCACAGGAAATTTGATTTGAAAATCTGAAATGTGATTAATTATGTTATTTTCCATTCGTAGGTGTATTGTGTGGCATTTTCAGACCAGCATTAACATTGCAAACAATGAAGGAATTTATGCAAGATTTTATTTCATCATCCCAGATAATGTACATCAACAACAATATCGATAAGAAAGGTTGGCAGTACATAATATGTTACAAATAAAACATCTTATCATACCGATAACCTATTGGAGTAAAAATATCATGTCATAAGCCACGTCAACTTTCATTTTTTTTCACAACCTTGAATAATACTAGACCTAATATGGTTATCTAGCACTCCGAGATATTATCAGAAGTAAATTTGTGACTATCAATATATGGTGGAATACAATCTCCTTCGTCATATATGTTAATATTGCACCTATCTGGAATACAACAAGCTCGCATTATGTTCCAAGTTACCAGTCGCCTAATGACTTGAATGATCATTGTCGGTAATGGGTCGACTAGTTCATGTCGTAAAATCTATTGAGGATTTTCATCTTTGTCTACAGCATAATTGTAACAATACCCGTATTTAATGGTTACCCGACCTTTGTGACTTCTCCATTTGTTAGGTTCGGAATATGTCCTTTTCCTCAAGCGTCCGACTCGTCCAAGATCGTGTGCTTCCATTACATGTTCGATTATAGCTGCTTGCTCATCTTCATCGAACACTTTAATGAATAGCTAAATTCCCTCGAGTATATTTATAGTTCGACTGTTACATGCTTGAACTATTTGAATGAATGTCTTTTGATGATTTGGATATGTTCTATTTCTTCTTTGGAAATGATTTGCTTGTCAGTTGGTTCTTTTGATGCAGTAAGGTCGAGTGCTGGTGTATATGGAGTTAGAACAAAGATTATTCATTTTATCTTTTCCTCCTCTTCATAGTCTAGGTTTTGAACTCCTAAGTCAGAATATATCTCCCCAGGGGTATTTTCAGGGATTGAAAACTCAAATTCAGTATTGTCTTTCTCCATAGTTTTCATATTTTGTCGTTCCTTTTCTTCCTATTGTTTTAGTCGTTTATTACAATCTCTTCTTTGGGATCAGGTCAGTCCTGATGTTAGTTTAATGATACTAGCAGCAGATGCTTCAGCAATGCCATGAGTTGTGGCTACCACAACTGTTTTTATCCTTTTAACATCAAATTTTCATTTTTGAGTAATTGGTTTCATTTCTTTCTTAACGATATATTTTTTTCGGATTTTAAATTCCAAGATAGGTGGTTTTCCTTTGGCTTCCTTTTTATCAACAATAGAAAATAATGGTCCATTATATAGAAGCTCAAATTGTGTCAAATCGAAGTCAAAATGGATCCTCGCTCCCTTGTCAAAACATCGGCTGTCCAATGCCAAACAAACACCACTTCAAAAAGTGAATAGGAGCTTCTTATTAGACATTTTCCTACAACTAACAAGATAAGGTAACATGTCAAACTACATTTCAACTCAAAAAAACATCATTTATTTGTTATGGTTATTTTATTTTGTGAAGAAATTATGCTTTTTAAGCACTAGTTTAATAAGCAGAAAGGAGCTCATAAGTTACAAAAATCAAAGATTGTACCATGAGGATGAATTTTAAAATTTTATTATTTCCCAATTTACAAAACAAGTCATTATTTTTCATGTCGCAAAATATTTTTTCAAATACCTCCCATTAATCGGGGGTATATTTCTTTCAATTGATAGGATCCTCTTGAGTATGCCTTTTCAATAGCATATGGGCCCTCCCATATTGGTTCAAATTTCGCGCTTATTTTCTGGTGAGCAAGGATAAGTCTTCAAAGTACTAAGACTAAATGCTCGATCTGAAATGTTCTTGGACGAACCAATTTGTCATGGGCTATCACCATCTTAGCTTGATATAGCTCTAAATTTTGTTGGGCTTGTAGACGTTTGCCTTCCAAGCTTTCAAGTTCATTAACTCATAATTTCACATTTTCTTCTTCTCCTATTTTATTAGTGATTGCAACCCTTAGGGAAGGAATTTCAACTTTGCGTGGAAGTACAACCAGAACCATATACTAAAGCAAACGGTGTTGATCGTGTTGGTGTTCAGTATGTAGTTATGTAAGCCCATAAAGCTTCAATAAATTTTCATGCCAATATCTTGGGGTGTTAGCTAATGTTTTCTTTAAAATATAAACAAATGTTTTCTTTAAAAGCTAAACAATTGGCTGTTGGATAATAGATTATTGAATATCGCCAATCAATTCCATGTCTTTGTATGAAATTGTTCATTTTTGTATTCCTAAAAGATAGTCCATTTTCCGAGATGACCCTTCGAGGAACCCCGAGTCTATAAACAATATGTGTTTTAAGGAATTGGAGAACCTGTTGTGCTTTGACTTCTTGAAGTGGCACTTCCTTTGCACTTATAGAGAAATAATCTATAGCAAATAAGATAAAATTTTCCTTTGGATGATGGAGGATCTATAAGGCCCACTATATATGTGCCCCAACATTCAAATGGCGAAGATGCAATTGTTGGATGTAATTCATTTGGAGGTTGATGTAAAATCATTCCATGAACTAGCACTCATGACATTTCTTCGTGGTTTCAAGGCAATCAATCATCATTGTTAGCCAATATTATCCCATTCTTTTAATTTTCATTTTCATTTTGGGCTCAGAATGATGTGCACCACACAAACCTGAGTGCACTTGTTGACATTCTCTTGGGCTTCAGATTGGCTCAGACATCATAACCAAATCTGGTCAAAGAATTGACGATAAATAATATTATTTATCAAGGCATAAGATAATGCTCTTTGTTTAATTTGTGTTGCCACAAAATTATTTTTTGGTAATCTGTCAATCTGTAAATTTTTTATAATTGGTTGTCACTAATCATCTTTCTCACTGTCAATGGTCGTTATCATCTCATCTTTTTCCTTTATCTGGAGATTGTTAATATTAATTGAGGAAAAAACTCATCATTCTTTTACAGAAATTGGGATATTTTCTTGTTCTGAACAAGCAAATTCTTTTGCAAGTTTAGCTATAGTTTCTGCTAAAGAATTATTTCATCTCGGAGTCATAAAAAATGTCAAAATAGGAATTTCTTGAAGTAATTTCATGGTGTAATTAAAATATTGTTCCAGTTGTGTTTTTAAAATTTTGTATTTTCCTGCAATCTGATTGATGATCAGTTAAGAGTCCTTATAAATGTCATTATGTTTAATGACTATTAATATTGCTAATTCTAAGCTAGTTATGAGTGCCTCATATTCAGCTTCATTATTTGTACATCGTTCAGTTAGATGATAGGAAAATGACATCATCATCTTGTTTAGAGTAAAGAAGATCAATCCTACTCCTGCTTTTCCGGGTATAACTATTTGTTTGTCTTTGTCCTTTTGAGACGATGATGCTCCATCAAAATACAAATCCCATCGTTGAGTGTCAAAATCTTATATTTTTAATATTTGTTCATCAGGCAAATCATCATTAAGAGGAGATTCAATTGGAAGAGGATGTACTGCTAAGAAGTCCATCAAAATTTGTCCATTAATAGCACATAGCAGTACAAATGTTATATAAATTTGGGGCAATATCATCGCGCATCTTACTAGTCCTCCAGAAGTGTTGGTCGAGTCATTAAAATTTGTAATGGATTGACTCTTGAAATAAGAGTTACCTTGTGAGATAGCAAGTAATGTTTGAGCTTTTGAACTGCAAAGATCAAAGGCAAATAATGCTTCTCAAATGTAGGGAATCTTACTTCAGTAGGGATCAAACAATGACTCAAATAATATAACGCATTTTCCTTTCCCTGATCATTAATCTAAGCTAGTAAAGCTCTTAGAGAATTGTCTAGTAGTACAATATAAAGAATTAGAGGTCTCCATAATATAGGGGCTGCTAAAACAAGAGGTGTTGTCAAGTATTGTTTGATGTTTTCAAAGGCTTGTTGACATTTTTGTCCCACACAAATTTTGTGTCTTTTCTAGTCAAGGCAGTGAGAAGTTCGCATCTACCCGAAAGATTTGGGGATAAGACGTCGGATATAGGCTGATTGTCCTTGAAAGGATCGAAGTTGGGTCAAGCTTTTAAGTGGAGGCATATTTAGAATGGCATCAATTTTGAGGGGGTCAATTTTAATCCCTTAATGTTGAACAACAAATCCTAAAAATTTCCCAGAAGTGACACCAAATGCGCACTTTAAAAGATTCATTTTAAGATTAAATTATCGTAATCGTTCGAAGTCAATTCTCAATTTGTACACATGATCCTTTTTGTTACTGTTGATAACCAAGTCATTGACATAACACTTAACTTGATTGTGTATAAGCTCATCAAAGATTCATGTCATGGCTCTTTGATATGTTGCGCTAGCATTCATTAGTCCAAATGACATTACTTTGTAGCAGCATATGCCAATAGGTGTTTTGAAGGTTGTATTTGGTTAATCTTCCGAAGAAATTTTGATTTGGTTATATCTTGACATTCCATCCATAAATGAAAATATGGCGTGTGTGGATGCAATATCTACCATTAATTCTTACACTGGTAGGGGAAATTCATCTTTTGGAAAAGCTTTGTTTAAGTCTCTAAAAACTACACAGACTTGAATTTGTCCATTTTTCTTCTTTACCAGCACTATGTTGGCCAACCATGTCAGATATTTCTCTTCCCGAATAAAATTAGGCTCGATTAATTTATTAACTTCATCAATAACTTGCTGTTCTATTTCAACACACATCCTTCTTGGTCCTTATTTAATCAGGATTACAGTTCGATATATCCCAAGTTTATGAACTACAATTTATGGAGCAAGTCCTGACATTTCGTCATAGATCCATGCAAAACAGTTGTTATATTATTTTAACAATTGGACTATTTCCTTTGTTTCTATGTCATTAAGGAAAGACCTGATAAAAGGTTGTTTTGGGCTTGTCGTCAGTTCCCGAATTTATTTCTTTTAGTTCATACATTGTTGTTTTGATTTCTTCTTCAAATTTTGGCGGTTCATCTTCTATCACAAGATACGACGTTTGCTTAGAATTAGATGTTTCGGTAACAACAAGGCAAAATTTTGTATCATCTGAAGGTTCTAAGGTACCAAACCTTATAACTTCTTTAGAATTATAATGTCGTTTGCTATAATTCTATAGTTGTTCAAAAATTTGAGATTGGTTTAATGACCAATGTTTACTTATCAAAGTATTTTTAAACAACTTTTGAACACATGGAGAATAAAGCTCAAAAGGAATTTTCATTGATCTCATAATTTTTTCATTTTCATATTCAAGTTTTACATCTATTTCGGAACTAAAAGAAGTAGAACTAAGTCAAAATTTTATAGGTTTTACGTTCTCACTATGTACTTCTTTGACCACTAAATTCTCAATCTTTGGTGGAGTGATTGTAGTTAGAGTCATAGAGTGTATATAGTGATTAATTTGTTCATACATAGATTCATATTGTTTGTCTTTGTCATTCTCTTCAAGAGATATTTTGAGCTGTTGTTCTTTTGAAGTTATTGTTATTATCTTTCCTTCTTCCTTGAAAGAGTACAGGTAAATCTTGAACTTTGGTGATTTATTTTTATTAAAGGTTGAATTTTGTCTTTCTCACCCTCGACTACGGCCTCGAGCTCTATTTTGGCTTCGAAATGAGTTCTTATGCATTGAAGAAGAACTTTCATCAACTTGTTTTTCTTTATTTTCTCATTCATTTTCTTTTTCTCTTTATTTTCTTTATTTACTATTGTCTCTCTAGAGAATATTGTTTTCTCTATTGGAGTGTAGTATGAAGGATCTTCACGTAAGCTAATTTCATGAACAGAGAATGGTTGTAAGTCTCCCATGATGCGTCAATCTTGTCATTTTTGCAAGTATTTAGTTCATTGATGTAATGAAGATGGAACCATTTTATGTTCATGTAGCCATGGTCGGCCGAGTAAGGTTTTAAAGAAGGTTTCAGAATCAATAATGTGAAATTTTACGGTTGACACTAAATCATCAGTATTTAGAAGCAGTGTTATGGATACTATAGCTCGTTCTCCTTTTTGACTGAACCCTCTTAACATCATTTTATCTGCTGTTAATTTGTCTGCACCAATGTCTAAATATGCGAGAGTTCTTAAATTCATGTTGTTAATCAAGGCACCAGGATCAATAATTACTCTTGGAAGTGTAATATGTCGATGTTCACCATGATATATAGTGGCCTATTATGTTCAGTTGTACCAAGCAACAACTCATTATCATAGAAGGTTATGCTGGTCTATTTTGGTAATTAATAAGCCTGACTTGAAGGAACACTATCGAGTTAAGCTATGCAAATTTTAGGGTCTTAGAGAGCATTTATTAATGATTCCTTCATTTTTTTAGAAATAATAAGGGCATAAAAAATGCTCAACTTTGTTGGTAGCTTTATTTAATGGGTTATTACATTATAATGAACTTTATAAGGATTATCCTTATTTTATGCAGACAATCGCTCTTGTATTGGAGGAATGGCTTTCTCCGGTGTCACTATCTATTTTTCGTTTTCTTTAAGAGTAATTCTTGGAGGTAAAACCTTTCCACTTCACTGGTTAATTTAAGTTATTTCTTTTGGTATGTTATGCAATTTTTTTTTTCTTATGAATCGGAAAGTTCCAATTCTATTGAAATTGGTATTTGTTGCAGTTCAAGTGTTATGTCATCACTTTCACTCTCAATGTTGTTATTTTGTTTGTCAATAGTATCATCAGATTTGTGTACAATATGAATATTGTGTACAGGATTGAAATCAATTTGTTCATTTTCAGAAATGATTTCAAAAATAGGTAAGATGTAAGCAGAACGAGGATTATTTTTATTCATAGTAGCGTTGTATAAAAAGTCATACAAAGTCAACGGCTCGAGGGATTTCCTGCCTTCGTCCGAGACAACTATCCTAGTAGAACAAGAAATAGAAGGAGGTATATAAGTGATAGTAGCCCCTAGATTAACAAGACCTCTTACCTTTTTTTTTTCTTTTCTTTCTTTGAAGATTGTGTGTTTTGAAGGTTTGTGAGAGTCTCCTTACGAAGTTCTCCCTAAGAAGTATTTTTATTGTATTCATTATTTTTAGGAATATATTCATCGGCCAAAATCATCTTGACCAAACCTTTGTCAAGTTCTTTCAATTATTCATTCGAGATAAGTATATTCCCTTCTTTGAAATTATGCTCTAGCCAATCTTTAAAGACAAAGCATTCTTCAATTTTGTGTCTAAGCTTCCCTATGGTGAGGACAATGGTTAAGATGGTCTTTCATATCAACTTCTCTGGGTCTCTTAGCTTCAGGTAATTTGAATTCTGGTATCTTCAACAGACTACATAACACCTTTGCAATAGCTTCTATTTTGAATGGGTATTCTTTTTTTAAATTTTTTGCCTTCAATTTCTTTTCTATTGGTGTTGGTACTGGCTGTTGGAATAGCAGTTGTGAAGATAACTGCGGTTGTTGTTGGTTATTATATTGTCATTGTCGCTTTGGATCGGGCTGCACTTGCATCACCTACTTACCCTTTTCTAGTGTTGTAGATTTCTTTTCAAATGTCTTGATTGGCTTAGTATTTTCTGTCTTTTCTGTTGTGCTCATTTGCTTGGCTTCCTCTTGAAGATTAGCAGCTTTACTGAGCAACTTTTCAAATGATTTTATTGTGAATCCATTAAGCATGAATGTTATAGGACCGTGAAAATTTTTTAACAGGATTTCAACAGCATGCTGCTCTTGGATTTGTGGTTCACATTTCATGCTAAGAATTCTTTGGTGCAAAATGTAATCCACAAGAGTTTCTCTAGGTTTTTTCTTTTCAACAACTAGGTCTCGAACCATTATGTTATGTTGCGCTCCATCAAATTATTGAATAAAAAAAATTTTCCAATTCAACAAAAGTCTTAACATATCCATTAGGAAGCTCAGCGTACCAATCAAAAGGTACTCCTATTAGGCTGTTGATAAAATTGTTGAAGTAAGAGATCGTCACTTCCACCTGCATTGCAGCAACTTGCTCTAAAATGAGCTAGATGCTGACGTGGATTTCCAGTTGCATCAAATATTTTGAAAAGGGGTGGAGCAAAACCTTTAAGATATTGGACTAAATCAAATTCCTTTGGATAAGGTTTACCCTTTGGAATTAATGATCCGGTCCTCACCTGAGCCTTTATTTCTTTCACCATTATTAGAAAACTTCATCACATAAACATAGTTTAGTAGTTACTGTTTTAAACTTTGCATTTAAATTTTTTTAGTAGTTAATAATTTAGTTCTGTTAGTATCTCAAGCATTCAAAATTAGTGACAGTAATTTTGTTTTATTTATGAAAATTTACTAGTTAATTTATCACTACAAAGTTAAGCCTTCCTCGTGGGATCAATATTTGGGACTTAAATAGAAAGTCTTATATTACTTGATAACGATACATGTACTTGTGTAGATCCCAACATTAAGTGCTTAACATTATTATTCATAGAATATCACATAAAAAATTTGGCACCGTTGTAAAGCATAGTCAAGTTTATAAATTTTACACAATTATATTTTCCAAGATTAAGTTTTTAGTGCCGTTGCTGGGGAAAGTAATGGTAAATTAAATAAATTTGGTAAATTAAATAAATTTGGTAATAAAATATATAAAAAATTAAAAAAATATATAAAATAAAAAATTTAAAAAGAAAATACATAACTATATAAATTTAAGAGTACTTTTAAGAAATTTTTTTTTACTTATTATATTTGTTTATGCGAAATATTAGTTTTGAAGGTTTAGTACCTTAAAATTTGGAATTAGAACGTACTATTAGAAAATTTTGAAAAAAATAAAAAGAAATAAAAGATTTGAACGAAATAAACTTAAATGAAATGGTGAATAACTTAAATAATTAAATAAATGAAAATCAACAAAGACCTTTAAAAGATTATGGTAATCCGACAGCAGATGAACATTATTACTTAACTATTCAAAATCCTGATGTTGCCGCTAATTCATTTGAGCTTAAACCTACTATTATCCAAATGGTACAAATTAATCATCTTGGAGGAACACCTACTGAAGATCTTAGCTCACATTTTGTTAGATTTTGAAATATGTGCTACTTTTAAATATGATGGAGTGTATAATGTTGTTGTTAGGCTTAGACTTTTTCCTTTTTCATTAAGGGATAAAACTAAAGTTTGGTTAAATTCATTATCATCTGGATCTATTAAAACTTAGAAGGAACTATCATAAATATTTTCCACCTTAAAAAACTACTAAACTTAAAAATGATATTGCATCTTTTTGTGAGTTTGAAGGGGAACCGATATGTGAAGCCTGTGAAGCTTGAGAAAGAATTAAAGATCTCCTTAGAAAATGTCCACACTATGATTTACCAGATTGGTTAATAATTCAAAATTTTTATAATGGATTAGTAGGATCACCTAGATCTATTTTAGATGTTGTTGCAAGAAGATCACTAATGTCAAAACCTTTTGATGAAGCATACACTTTAATAGAAGAAATGGCTACTAACATTTTTCAATGGTCCTCTAAACAGGTAAATCCAAAGAGAGTATCTAGTATTCATGACTCTGATGCAATGTCTATTTTAAAATCTCAAATAAATCTCAAATCGCTGCCATATCAAAAAAGATTGATCAAATTGGAGTGAATTATTCTCAAATGCCACCAGTGTTAGAAGACTATTCACTAGGGTAGATAATTGATACTCAATCATCATATAAAACTTTAAATGCTATAAATAATCAAAATAATAATCCATATTCCAACTATTACAACCCTGGAAGAAAAAATCACCCGAATTTTCATTGAAATAATTATAACAACTCAGTGAACCCCTCAAGAAATTTAAATAACTAATTGAATCCTAATTATCGGCCTTATTATCCTCCTGAATTTAACTCTAACCCTAACCCACAAGTTAAGAAAAAGAAGTTGACGAAGGAAGAAGTAATGTTGAATATGGGAAATCAAATACAAAATCATGGGGTTGCTATTAGAAATATTGAAAATCAATTATGACATATTGCTACTGCACTTAGTAACAGACCTTCAGGAAATCTTCAGAGTACTATGGAAGTTAATCCAAAGAATCCAAATAATGAGCAAATTAAAGCTATTCTATTACGAAGTGGAAAAGAATTTGAAACAAGAATCCAAAGAGAAACTGAAGTTGATGAGGAGAAGGAAGAGATTGAAAGTGACCATAATGAAAATGAATAAATACAAGTTTTCTTAGAAAACCACTACCTCCATTTCCTCAATGATTGAAGTAGAAGAGCAAAGACAAACAATTTACAAAATTTTTGGAAATCCTTAAAAGTTAATGATAAACATTCCTTTCATTAATGCTTTTAAACAAATGCCACAAGTGAAATTTATGAAAGATATACTGAATAAGAAAAGAAAGTTTACATATCATGAGATCGTTGCTCTCAGTGAAGAGTGTAGCACTATTATTCAGAAAAAGCTTCCTAAAAGGTTAAAAGATCCTATTAGTTTTACTATACCATGTGCAATTGGTGAAACATTTTTTGGAAAAGCTTTGTGTGATTTAAGAGCGAGTATCAATCTTATGCCTCTATCAATTTTTAAATGTTTAGATTTAGCAGAGATTTTCCCTACTACTGTAACTCTTCAGTTAGTTGATCGATCAATAACTTATCATAAATGAGTTATAGAAGATGTATTAGCAAAAGTGGATAAATTTATTTTTCTTGCAAACTTTAAAGTATTAGATATAGAGGAAGATAAAGAGATTCCTATTATTTTGGGGAGACCATTTCTTTTAACAGGGAGAGCTATGATAGATGTACAACAAAGAGAATTAATAATGAGAGTTAATGATCAAAAAGTAACATTTAATATTGCAAAAGCTATGAAATATCCTACAATAGAAAAAGATAATGAATGTTTTAGGATGAAAGTTACTGAGTACCTAAGTAATGAGCAATTTAAGAAAGTGTTTGAAGAAAAAATAAGGCAAGAAGAATATTGTGAGAATGAGAATGAAATAAAAGAAGAGAATTTAGATTATATTCAGACAAATATGAAATTTTAGATTTGTTGGAAAATGATAATAAAAATCTTATTCCTTCAAGTATTGAACCACTTGAACTTGAACTGAAATTATTACCTGCTAATTTAAAATATGTGTTTTTAGGAGATTCATCTACATTGCCTGTTATATCTTGTGAGTTAGTGAGTTAGCTGAAATTCAAGAACAAAAATTAATAGAAATGTTGAAAATATATAAAAAGACTTTTGGATGGACTTTAGCAGATATTAAAGGATTTTTTCCTCCAATTTGTATGCACAAACTTCTATCAGATGATCAATACGAACCTTAAGCTGATCTTTTAGAGGACATTTTGGAACAAATAGTACTGTATATAAAATTTTTCAAGTTAGATTTTATTGGCCTGCTCTTTTTAGAGATGTTAATGAATATATTAAAACATGCGATTAATGTTAGCGAGTAGAAAATATTTCTAGAAGAAATGAAATACCATGTTGAAACTTTTGTATGCATGGGGACTAGATTTTAAGGGAAAATCTATGCCTTGATTTGGAATATTATATATATTACTTGTTGTTGATTATATGTCCAAATGGATTGAATTTGTTGTTGTACCTAAATGTGATGCTCAGAGTGATTCTAAATTTTTAAATAAAAATATTTTTATAAGACAAGATATGGAATGTCGAGAGTAATTATTACATATGGAGGATCTCATTTTAGGAGTAAGAGAATCGAGAAATTGATTAAAAAATATGAAATTATGCATAGAGTCTCTACTGCTTATCATCCTCAAACCAGCGGTCTAGCTAAGATATCAAATCGTGAAATAAAATAAATTTTAGAAAAGGCTGTAAATCCCTTTAAATTAGATTGTTCAGCTAGATTAGATACGGCATTATGTGCATACAAAACTACTTATAAGACTCCTATAGGAATGTTACCATATAGACTTATTTTTGGAAAAACATGCCACTTATAGTAGAATTGGAACATAAAGCATTTTGAGCTATTAAAGAATTTAATTTTAATCTAAAAGATGTTGGTGAGAAA
>NW_018244012.1:64833-82233 GCF_001263595.1 Phalaenopsis equestris | reverse complement strand
ATGATCAGAAGATTATTAATAAAAAGTTTGAACCTAGATAAGAAGTTTTATTATATAATACAAGATTGAGAATATTTCCAGGAAAACTGAAATCCAAATGGTTAGGACCATTTAAAGTGATTAAAGTCTATCATTATGTAATTATTGTTATTAAAGATCCTAAAACTGGAAAGATATTTAAAGTTAATGGGCATCAATTGAGACATTATTATGAAGGAGCCACAATTTAAAGATATTTTTGACGTTAAGTCATTCTGATTAAACAATGGTACATCGGATTGATGACGTTAAACCAAGTGTTTTGTGGGAGGCAAAGCGTATATAAATCTATATATATTTTTATATTACTATTTTGTTTAATAAGTGTTTTTAGGAAATAATAATATTTTGAATCCTACACAATTTAATATATCATAAATTAAGATAAATATTGTTATTGGAGGAAAAATTGGAATCGAATTGAAAAAAAAAATAAAAGAAGTGATTTTGGCGCCGATAGTGCCATCGGGAGCGCCGACGACATCCTAAGCAGTTTCGAGCGTTCAGTGCGAATGCGACAAACTTTGGTGGGATTGCGATCCTAAATAACTGTCGAGAGCTGTCTTTAAAGGCCTAAAAACTGCTTTGAATGACCAGAAACTTTCAAATTTCAAATTTCATGGCTTCCAATTCCAGAAATACTTCAAGGCATGGAGTTTTCAATAAAAGAAAGTTTATCAGTATTGACGTACAGAGATTATACGACAAAGTCATTACGAAAAAGAGTTTTATCATGGAGAGAGGCTTTGTCAATCATGGATTGAGTAATCTTTGTACAGAGATGTTGGGAAGTTCTGTGCTAAACTACCACTGCAATTGTTGTACCAGTGGTAAAGGAATTCTATGCTAATTTACATGGAATTACCCAAGGAGTCATCTTCATTCGAGGTAAGGCTGAACCATTTACTCTAGCTGGAATTAATGATTTGTATATAATAGAATCCAATCTGTTATTATACAAATTTTATCCCATTGAGAGATATGATGCAAGATGTATATAACTTTTTGACGGATGAAAATGATAATTGAGAAATCAGAGATGAGGGATAAGTTAGTTTCTCTGCTTCACCGCTTAATCCAATATCAAAACAATGACATTTCTTCATATCTGCAAAATTACTCTCTACCATGAAGATTAGCAGAGTCATAAGAAAATGTGTCATTTTAAACTATTGCATTAAAATGGAAAAGCCCATTAATGTGGGATCGATTATTTTCAAATCTATTATGGGTATTATTATGAATGTGCCAATATATGGACTAGAGAATCCTTGTACAATTTTCTTACTTTGCACTCAATATCAAGTGCCATATGAAAGTTAGGAGAAAGTATTATTACCTTATGAGCCCGTGATTCTTATTAATGACAATTATATTGGAAATGGGAATTAAGCATTAGAAATTATCTTGGATCAGTCATCACATGCTTCAACACCATTAATGCCACAAATAGTTGGAAGTTCAATAACTTTGGAGAAGAAAATGAAGAAGATAGAAAGAGAACTTTAGAGTTATTATGAATGTAATAGGAAATCTCAGCTATGTTTTTGATCACTTAGATTGGAGCATGAAGGAGAACTTTGATCGTACTGGAGCAATTGAAGCAGGATTGGTGCAGATGCTTTAGAAAAATAGATGGATTGATGAAAATTTGACTTATCAATTCCCATTCCGATATTCTACAATTTGTACGTCCATTACTAGTCTATGGGAGATATTAGAGGATGAGAAAGTACTGAAGATGAAGCAGAATAATCGAAGAAGTTGGACTCTCTACTACTTTAAATAAATTATGTTTTTAATATGATTGTGTGGATTTAATTTACTTTACTTTACTTTATTTTTCTTTAAAACTCTATTGACTTTGATTGTGTGACTTGCGATACTTAGAAGGGTTTCTTGATAACCTTTGTTTAAGCGTTTGTTATCCCTGTATTGTGTCTTCTGTGCTTTATGTATGTGAAAGTGTGATTAGAAAAAAATGTATTTGTAAAAAGTGTGTTTTCATATATAAAAGTTTTTTTTGTGTTATTTTGAAATATGATTGTTTGTGAAATATTTTAAGATGAAAATTAGTGTTCAAAAAGACTAAATAGAATTTGGAGTAAATGGAAAGAAAATTGAAAATTGCAAAAAAAAAATAATTATTTTGGCCACTGGCACCGACAGTGACCTCGACCTAAAAACTACCCAAACCCCTTAGAATTTGTGATTTGCATAGTAAAAACACCATTTTTACATTTTGGTCACATTCAACTGTAGGTTTTTGCACCTAGGGCTTGCTATTGTTCGGATTTGAGGCAATTTTAAGGCAAAAAAGTACAGATTTCATCTTCTCTACGTAAGAGCTACACTTTAAATTCAAAATTTTTTATTTCACTAACGATTTATCTTACGTTACCGAGACCCAAAATTTTGAAATTTTTTTAGAAGATTTGGAGAAAATCTTATGGTGAAGAACTCTTACTAAGTAGATTTAAGTTTAAAACGTTCCACATTGTGATTTTTGGAATTTTTGGGAATTTATTTGGATTTTATCAAATTTTCATAAATTACCATTGCCCCAAGAATGAGTAAGGAAAATATAATGGTGGATTTTGATGATTAAAAGTTTGTCAATTACAAGGTCAAAATTTGTTCAATATTCTACCTACAGCTAAGAAGGAAGTTCCAGATCAAGGATTTAAAAATCTGGGTGGAGAAGTCGAAAGATTAATCAATGCTCGGCAGAGAGAGAATTAATCAACGCTCGACTATTATTGGTGTAGTGATGGAGTTCTACACCAATTTTATGGAAACTTCTGAAGATTATGTGTTTGTTCATGGGAAAATGGTGGAATTTACTCCAAGGAAAATTAATGAATTTTATCAAATAGAGGATGTTTATAGCTAGCAGTACAAATCATTTTTTCTACTAATGAGACCTAGATGATGTTATTTCTTTCTTACTTTCTTACTGATATGATGTTATTTCTTTCTTACTGATGGAAGAGTAGCTTGGAAGGTGAAGAATAATGTTAAGGTAAACTTTCCTCATGTAGTATTTAAGGTAGTATTTAAGGTCTGACACTACTTTATTTCTTGTAGAATGATACCAACAAATCATCATAGTGAGGTTACAAAGGATAGAGCCATCTGAACTTCTGTATCCAGTAGATGAGAAGGATAGATGTAGTCTCTATATTTTATAGAAACACTCATTCTATTACTTTAGGAGAGACTACTAGTGGTTTAACACACCCTGCCCTGATCTTCACACTATGTGAATAGGCAGGAATTGATTTTAGAATGGATGAGGAGTGGATTGAACCTCTAAAACCTATTGGGCCTGCCAATATTAAGACTTATTAATCTCATGTTGGATGGAGATATGGAAGTAGGACCAAGGATATTCCTTATACTTTAAGTACTACTACTTCTAGTACCCCTACTCTCCAAGAACTTATGGAGTAGATGATGATCCAACAGGGAGATATCTTGAGAATGGAAAGTGGAATGAAAAATATAGAGGCTAGAAATGCACACAATGATGATTTGACAAGACACAAGTTTGATCATGATGCTGCTTATGATGATATGATGGTCAGATACATGAAGGGTGATCACTCAGTTTAGTATCCTACTCACCCTATTTTTACCCCATATCAGCAACAAAATTTGGATGTGGAAGAAGATGAAGAAGATGATGATTAGTGATTTTTTAGTTAGATTTTTGTTTAGTTTATATTTGGTTGTACTTTCTTGTTGAAATTATTTATTTTTAGAGCATGACACATTATTTTAAATGTTATGTTGAATTATGAACAATAGATTTGTGAAACTGTTTTTACATTGGAAATCATTTAAGTTCTGTTGTTAGTTTCTAGTAATTTGTTGAATGTATTTGTAGCTAACTCTTTTTCAGCATTTTTTTTTAAAATGTATTATGCGTTATTTAATATTTTGAGTCTTGTTGCTTTTCATATTAGCACTTGCAATATTTAAGAATTAAGTTTCAATATCGAAACCTTCAACAGGTAAGTCTTTCCTTAATGTATTAATGTTTTATTTCACCTTTTACTTTTTCAATTCTTCATACTAAATCTTTTAAAAACTTAAGTTTGGGGGGAAAGAAAAATTCCTTCTTAAAGAAAATAAACTTAATTTTATTTGTCCTTAATTAACTTTATTTTTAAAATATTTTAAAATTTAACATGACCTTTGGTATTAGAGGGTAATTTTAGATAACTATATTTGGGTTTCTAAATGTATAGTAAACTTTAAAGGTTAATTCTAGGGGATATGATATTTGGTAAAAGAGAATAAAACTATGTTTTTTCTATTTTAAGTAAAGAAGTTTGTTTTTTTGAAGTATTAAAAATCTTAAAAGATTCATGTAAAAAGAAAAGAATTAAACTTTATAAAATCTTTAAGTTAATATAAATTTGTTAAGTGAAGAAATGTAAATTTTTTTAACTTTAAGAAAAAGATAGTGAAGTTCAAAATCATTAAAGGCTATCCAGATATAGTAATCCTCACATAAAAAAAAGAAAATAAAATAAAAGAAAATTGATAGAAAAAAATCTTGAAAAAGAAAAGAAAAGAAAAAGAAAAGAAAAGAAATGAAAAAGATGTGAGGAGAAGCTTGAGGAGATGCCTAATTAAAAATGGGATTCACTTGAATCAACTTAAAGAAGAAGGCTTGGCTAAATTTTCTGAACTTATATTTTAGTGTTAGCATTATTACTAGTTAATAAATATTTTAAGCGGGCTTTAATTTGAATAATTTGCAATTTTCCTTGAAAAGAATAGATAATAAAAAATCTTAGACTTGACTACTAGATATTCTTATACCTTTAGTATTAACTAGAGTTATTTTACATTTTTCTGAAGTTATACTATTATATTTAGTGGACTAAAATATAGAAATCTAGAAGTTAAAATCTTTGTCATGAGTCATATTTTATGTAGTGAAGGAGTGACTTGAGGACAAGTTTGGGGGATTTATATGTAAGTTTGGGGGATTTTGATACACCAAAAATATATTCATTTTTAGACCCATATTTTGTACTCATTTTTTGTGATATTACACTTTAAAGGAAGGTATTTTTATGTTTTATTGTAGTTTGTTGATTTTTAGGACTTGGAGCAAAAAGGATGGAATTTGGCGTCAAAATGGAGTTTTTGAAGAATTGTTCAGCGCCGACGGCGCCAGATTGGGCTTTGACGGCGCTGTTTGACAGCGAGCGTGGATTTTATTTATAAACCACTGGCTCCGATGACACAAGTGTCAGGGTAGGCCCTATTTGTAGAATATTCGATGAATTTGGATGTTTTTTGAAGATTTTTAGGATGCACCTAATGGAAAGCCGACCCTAGGCTATATTTAGAGCCGAAATTAATCAGAAAAGACCCCTTCTTCATTCTTATTTGACCCCCTTTGTGCCCCTTCGCACTCTTCAACCACTTTCCACTTTCTTCCATGCCATTCCACACCATTAGTCATTTTTTTCCTTTAAAGTTTTAAGTTTTTATCGTGAGTTTAAGTGTGAATTCTTCTCTAAGAGTGTTGGAGAGGGAGAGAAGAGATTTCTTCTTCCTATATTTCTTAAGAGAGGCTACAAGTGATTTGCTTTAAGAAAGAGTTTCGGATAAGTGTTGTTTGTTTATTATTGTTGTATGAACTTTCTTTTATATATGAAATATGTGTTTTTTTGTATCTTTCTCATGAAGTCTGAGTAGTTTCCTTCATCTTTCTCCCTACTCTATGATATGGTGAAATGAAGAGATAATTTGGATGGGTCAATGTTAAACTATAAAATAAATTGTGATGGTTTTTCAACTCTGTTCTTAATTTACTTTTCGATCTGTTCAATTGAATCGTTAAAATATGTTGTGAAACATATGATCCGGAAAATGGAGTATGAATTCTACAATAGAGTGAGAATCAGATTTAATGCCATGAAGGAGTATTTCATTCATGGAACTAAGTGCAAATAAATAGGAAAATATTCATTATTGGGTGTAGAATTAGAGATTTTTAGGGTGAAAAACCAAAGTCCCCAATTTGATCTTATTGTTTAAGAACTAAAGACAGAGTTAGTATTTTGGGGAAGGGAAGTGGGAGCTCTGGAGTGGGAGCCAGTATCCTCTAAGCCTAGCCACAAATTTAAGGACTAAACCTAAGATTAGTCAATGATTTTCTATAACACTGAATCATAGTAGAGAATTAAAATTGCTCCTATTTGGCACAATACATATTTAAACCTTTTTTTCATCTCATTTCACCAAAAACTCATTGTAGTGGGATGGATGTTTTTTTCATATTAGAAAACTTCATCACATAAACATAGTTTAGTAGTTACTATTTGAAAATTTGCATTTAAATTTTGCTAGTAGTTAAAAATTTAGTTCTGATAGTATATTAAACATTCAAAATTAGTGACAATAATTTCATTTTATTTCTGTGAATTCACTAATTAATTTATCACTTCAAATTTAAACCTTCCTCATAGGATCGATATTTGGGACAAAAATACAAAGTCTTATATTACTTGATAACGATGTGTATACTTACCTAGAATCCCAACATTAAGATCTTAACATTATCATTCATAAAATACCACATCAAATTTTTGGCACCGTTGTAAAGCGAAGTCAATTTTATAAAATTTACACAACTATATGTTTCGGGATAAGTTGTCATTTTTGTTATTTTGTTTAAGTCCTTTTATTTTGTTTTCTTGTTATTTTATCATTTGGTTTTGGAATCCTGATTTTGAATATCATCCTGCAAAACAGAGTTAGCACACCCTATAACATGCAAAGAAAATCTAAAGTGAAATTTTACTGATATCTCTAGCGAACCTACAAAAAAAAGATTATCATGAGGAAATTCAATTTATTGTCAATATTTGAAAGCTTTGATTGGATGTTCAAATCAATCTAGAGATTTTAATTAAGTCTAATATAAATTAGAAATTGAGAGTTTCATTGTTAACTTAAGAAATTTAGACTCATTATCAATTGAATCTAAATTGGAACTTAAATTTAAGTTAAGTCAAACCTCAAATCAGTGTGGGCTGAGTTTGAGTTAACTTAGATTAACTTGGGTTAGGTCAAACTCTAGCAGGCCTGATGTAAGTTGAGCCTAATGTTTTATTTAACTTGAATTCATGTTAGGTTACATTCAAGTTAGGTTTTGGTTAAGTTAGGTTGAATGTGGGTTGAACTTAACGTTTGATTTAACTTATTATGGTTAATTATACCTGATTTTGCTAAGGTTTAATTGATTAAATAGACTTATTAGTGATTAAGTTTATTTAGATTAAGGTTAATTAAACCTAATTTGGGTAAGGTTTAATTGACAAATTAAACTTTTTAAGGGTTAATTATAATTAGACTAAAGTTAATTAAACCTAATTTGAGTAAGGTTTAACTAATTAACTAGACTTATTAGTGATTAAGTTGCTTAATATGAGTTAAGTCTAATAAGATTAAGGATAACTAAACCTAATTTATGTAAGATTTAATTAATTAATTAGACTTATTAGGGGTTAAGTATAATTAGCTTAAGGTTAATTAAACATAATTTGGATAAGTTTTAATTGATTAATTAAACTTATTAGGGGTTAAGTCTAATTACATTAAAGTTAATTAAACATAATTTGGGTAAGGTTTAATTGATTAATTAGACTTATTAGGTGTTATCTCTGACAAGTTTAAAGTTAGAAAAACCTAATTTGGGTAAGGTTTAATTGATTAATTAGCCTTACTAGGGGTTAAATCTAATTAGATAAAGGTTAATTAAAACATAATTTGGGTAAGCTTTAATTTATTAATTAAACTTATTAGGGGTTAAGTCTAATTAGATTAAGGTTAATTAAACCTAATTTGGGTAAGGTTTAATTTATTAATTAGACTTATTAGAGGTTAAGTCTAATTAGATTATTGTTAATTAAACGTAATTTGGGTAAGATTTGATTGATTAACTAGACTTATTAGGGGTTAAATCTAATTAGATTAAAGTTAATTAAACCTATTTGCGTAAGGTTTAATTGATTAATTAGACTTATTAGAGGTTAAGTCTAAATAGATTAAAGTTAATTAAACCTAATTTGGGTAAGGTTTAATTTTTTTATTAGACTTATTAGTGATTAAGTCTAATTAGATTACGGTTAATTAAAATTAATTTGGGTAAGGTTTAATTGATTAATTAGACTTACTAGGGGTTAAGTCTATTTAGATTAAGGTTAATTAAACCTAATTAGATAAGGTTTAATTGATTAATTAGACTTATTAGTGATTAAATCTAATTATGGTTTAGGGTTAATTAAACGTTAATTAAACCTAATTTGGGTAAGGTTTAATTGATTAATTAGACATATTAGGATTTAAGTCTAATTAGATTAAGGTTAATTAAACCTAATTTGGGTAAGGTTTAATGTATTAATTAGACTTATTAGAGGTTATGTATAATTTGATTAAGGTTAATCAAACATAATTTTGGTAAGGTTTACTTGATTAATTATACGTATTAAGGATTAAGTCTAATTAAATTAAGGTTAATTAGTCTAATTAAGTATTAAGGATTAAGTCTAATTAAATTAAGGTTAATTAAACCTAATTTGGGTAAGATTTAATTGATTATTTAGACTTATTAGTGATTAAGTCTAATTAGATTAATTTTTACTTAAACTTAATTTAATTAAAGTTTAAGATACTTTATCAGGTCTAGGGGATTAGATCTGATTAAGGTTTACTAAGGTAAACCTAACATGATTAAGGTTTAACTTAATTTAATTAAGTTGAATTAATGTCTTTAGACCTAATTAGGGTTCACAACTTTAAGTTTGAGTTAGGTCCACTTAAATTTGAACCTAAAGCTCTTGACTTAGCTCAAGGTAGGATGAATTGAGTCTACGGTTCTTTATTTTGGGATTTTAATTGTAATTTTTTTTTTGAATTTACATTATTTTTTTGAAACCCTAAATGATAAAATGTCATTTTTAAATTTTTAAATGGCTAAAATTTGTCTTTTTAGAGTTTAGGAATGTCACTATAAAATTTTAACCATTTTCAAATTTAATTTCTAAATTCTATAATTTTTATAATTATTTTTTAAGATAATTACAAAATTTGATAGAAATTAGAAATTTGTACCTTAGAGAATTTTCCTAGTCTTTGAAAAATCAGAGAATGTCTACAAGAATGGAATTATGGATCTGTGAAAAGCTTAGAAATTTTTGAATTATAAATAATTTTTAGTAATTAAAGTACTCAAGAGATTAGTTAATTAATTAAAAATTTAATATAATTTAATAATTTCAAATTTTGATTCCATAATTTTCTCATTTTCTCCTCGTCTCCCTGAGTCTAAGGATATTTTTATTTTATTTTTGTGAATTTTCTGTGCAAAGATATGAATTTTTTAAGATTTTAAAATTTAATTAAATAAGAAAATTTGAATTTTTCTATTTATCCACATATGAGCTGACTGTATCCTCATACTGGTTGAAATCCTACGTGACCCTGTTGGATTGGGTAAGATTTCCATGCAGGTAGCCACGTGGCTCGTAGTTTTAAATCCCTTTGTATGAACCAAACCGCAGTTCAACAGGATCTTGACAATCCATTTTTAAAACATAAAAAAAGATGTCATCTCGTTATCTTCTCCAAACCTCTATTTCCCATCGACCGTCCATGATCCAAGGGCAAGATCTTGCTTGAATCTTGATGAAACCTCATGGGTATTTTTCCATAAGCTTCATCATGGCAAAACAAACACATCCATACATATTTGTAGTGGTTTTGAATATGTTTGTTTCACAAAGGTCCAAACTGAATGCAAATTATGTTAATTTGGTCATACCTTGGTTTGATGAGGTGAAGCCTCAATCAAATTTGACAGGATCAGTGGTTAGGTGCTTGCGAAGCTCATTGTAGGTCCAATTTTAGGTGAAATTGGGTCCGAGCAAAAGTTCACCAAAAGTGGCTCACAGCTTGATGTGGAACCAAGTCAGAGCTCAAGGGAGGATCCAATATTTATTTAAATCTTCTTCTTACACCTCAGGGAAGGTGTAGGAGGAGTTAATTTGATGATTGGGTGGGGTTTTTGTTAAACCCGAAGAGTGTCCTATTTTTGGGGATTTCAGGTGGCTAAATTAGAAGAGAGCAATGGGTTTGAAGGCTTGATTTTGGACGAGATCAATTGCCTATGGAGTGGTGAAGAGTTTTTCTATTAGGATCATTTAAGTTTGAGAATTGTAATTAGGTCTCTTTTTTTGTGGCTCACGGGTTTGGCCTATAAATAGGCTTTATAAGAGCCATCAATCAACCATGATCAGCTAAAGTTCATTTGGGGATGTTGTTTACCACATTAATGATGGCTTCAAGATAGAATTTCGGTTGAATACAAGTTCAATTGACCTTCCAAGGTTAAACCCATGTGTAGTAGGTTTTAACTTAAATCCTTGGCTTCCCGTAATTGGCTCACCTATGAGGTGGATAATGTTGGCTAATATTTGCTGAGATAGCCTTCCCCACATAATGCAATCAGCTCATTCTATGGATTAAAGGTAACATGAAACAAATGCTTCTTAATCTTTCTCCTCATGATGAATTTAACCTTGATGAAAGAGGCTTAGATAAGCTATTTCTCTCCATTGGTGAGGTTTTGAGGTGCTCTCCACCTAAGCTTCCATGTCATGCTTTGGTTTTAAGATGGAATGACACTTGTCCCTTCTTTCATGATGGTGTTTTAATGACTCTTAACTATGGTTCGAATCATGGTTAATGGGTTGGTTAAGGTGCCAAATATGTTATGATGGGTTTAATGGGTCATGGGTCACCTCCCAAGAATTAGATTTAATTTTGAAAATCAATTATGGGTTTTTTATGTCACATATGATGCTATTTAATTTAGGGTTAAATTTTGTAAATCCATTTTTAAATAATTATGTAATTGTTATCTAATTGATAAAAAATGGAGGAAATTATAATATTAACCCATAAGTTGGTCAAAATGATTTTGGGTGTTGACCATTTGACCAATTTTGTTAATTTGTTTCAAAATTCAATATTTTGACCAAATTTGACCAATGTTGACCAGAGTTGACCAATTATAGTCTAGAGTTGACCAACGTGACTTACCTAACCTTGTCATGGTTGGGTTAATCATGAGTCCATGGGCTTTGATTATGTGTCTTGGTTTAGTCATGTTATCCAAATCTGACCCCTTAAATTATTGAGTTGACTTTTAGGTCAATGTGATATTTATTACATCATATATTGTTTATTTTAACCAAATTTAATTTATTTGGTCAGCGGTTGACCAATAAAGTCCACGTGGTTGTCATCGGGTCATGGATTGATCATTTTGACCAAGTTTGACTATTTAGGTCAAGGGTTGACTAATATAGTCAATGTGATGGTCATTAGATCATGGATTGACCACTTAGACCAATAGTTGTTGAATGGTTTTTGTAGTTGACTAGAGGGTCCACTTTAATCATTTTGGTGTTTTTAAATGATCAAAATATCAAATTTGATCATTTTCAGGGTTTGAACTGATTCATTGTTCAATTTGATCATTTTTAGGGTTTGAACTGATTCATTGTTTTAATTTAACCAAAGTTGACCAGTTTAACCAAAATTGATGAGTTTGACCAAAATTGACTATTTGGGTCAAAGTTGACCAATTGGGGTAATTAAGTGTCAATGTTGACTTTATGATCATTATGGTGGCCATTAAGTCGAAGTTTGACCAGATTAAGGTTTGTCACTACTAATCTGATCATTTTAGGGTATTGGCTTTATTAAGATCCAAAAAGAGTGCTTTGAGGGTTTTTTTCAATTTTTTAGGTTTTAATGACCCTAGAGATATTCAAGGAAGTCAATGTTAGTAGACCCTTTATCTTGATGATCACAATGATTATTTTTAAGTCTTTTGAATATGTGTGGGAATCTTAAGTCATAAGATTTCCCAAGTTGAATTTGGTCTATGGATGTGATTTTAAACCCTTCTCTAAAAGTGAGGTCAACATTATTATGTAGTTGCATTTGAAACTATTGTAGTAAAAACTTTCATTCTTTGTTATGGACCTAAATTGTAAAATTAACAGTAAATTTTTATATTTTCTGCATTTTTACTAGTTTTCAGTTTTTTAATGTTTTTAATTCTCAGCAAATTCTTTACAATATATTATATTTCATTTAATGCTTTAAAGCCTATATGTATTTTTAAATTTAGTACATGCAGTATACTAGAGCCCAGATTCATACTCAGAAATCCTCTATAGGTTAGTTTTTATTTCTATGCATTTATGATTTTTTTTTCACCTTCTATCGATTTTTTTTTCACCTTCTATATTTTGTACTAAAACATTTTTAAATCACTTAAAAATTTAATTTTAGGTGAAAAAAAATTTCTTTTAAAAAGAAGTAAACGAAATTTTTTATGCCTCAATTAATTTTTTTTAAAACATTATCATGACCTGTGATACTAAGATTTAACTTTAAATGACTATACTTTTGTTTATGAATAGTGTGGTAAATTTATGTAAAAGTTTTTAATAATGAAGGTCAATTTTTAAGTTAAAGATATTTAATATGAAAAGATAAGACTATGATTTTCTATTTAAAGTAAAGAAAATTTTATTTTTGAAGTATTAAGAATTTTAGAGTTTCATGTAAGATGAAAAGAATGAAAATTTATGAAAAATCATTAATTAATATGAATTTATAAAGTAAAGAGAAGTGAAGAGTTTTGACTTTAAGAAAAGGATAAAGAAGTTCAAAATTATTAAAAGCTATCCACATATAGTAATCCTCACTTGAAAAAGAAAAAGAAAATAAAATATTGAAAATATCCTAAAAGAAGAAGAAAAAAAAAAGAAAAAAAAGAAAAAAAATGAGTGAGGAGAAGCTTGAGGAGATGCCTAATCAAAAATTGGCTTCACTTGAATCAGCTTCAAGAAAAAGCTTTATTATATTTTCTAAACATGTATTGATGTAATAGTAGCATTTCTAGTAAAGTTTACATGAAGTTCTTCTTCATCTGAATGTTTTAAGTATCCTTAATTTGATAAATTGTAATTTTTCTTAAAATGAATAGAGATTCAGAAATCATAAATTTGACTACTAAGTACTCTTAGACATAGAGTTTGAATCTAAGTTATTAAATGTTTTTCTTAAATATTTCTTTTTTATTTATTAAAATAAAGTATAGGACTTATATGTTAATCTCTATCCCAAGCCATATGTGTTTATGTAGTAAAAGTGTCACACAAATACAAGCAACATATAAGTTCGGGGGATTTTGATACACCAAAATAATATGTTGTTATAAGTATACATTTTATGCTTATTTTTGGTAATAAGCTTATTTTTAAACAAAGGTGTTTTCATGTTTTTAATATAGGTATATAAATTTTGGGAATTTGGTGCAAAAGTAGCAAAAAGGATGAAATTTGGAGCCAAAGTAGTGAATTTTTGGAATTTTGGCACCTGATGTGCAAGATTGGCGTCAGAAGCGCCATTTTAGAGGGAGCTGGTGCCTGATACTCCAGACTGATGCCAAAAGCACCATTTGATAGAGTGCTAGAGCCAGACTAGTGCCTGAAGCGCCAAAACCCAGAACTGCGCGGTCTTAAGCAAGTTGGTGCCTGATGCATCAGAACCTGCACCAGATGCGCTAAAGATGACTTTTTTGCTGATTAATGATGTTTGGGACAAAATTTTCACAAATTTCAAAGGGTAGAGAAACCCTTGGAGTGATTCAACGGATTTAGACACTTTGGAAGGTTCTTTTATGAAGGGATATGTCCCTTAGAACAATGGACATGTCTCTTGGATTCAAGAGGGTTGACTTTTTGATAGAATTTTGGAGGGAATTTTGAATTCATTTTGGAGGGAGGCAGCCATTAAGAAAAGAAAAATTTTTGAGAGTGTGTGTGAGTGGAATGTAAGAGGGGCTCCAACAGAGTTTGAGAGAGAGAAAGTCATGGTCTTGGAGATTTTCTTCAAGAATTCTAAAATGAGAGAGAAGGTGAAAAATTTCTTCTTCATTACACTTCTAAGAGATAATTTAGAGTGCTTGTAAAGAGAGAGGATTGAAGAGAACTTTAAGGGATTTTCTTGTGAAGGATTGTGATATAAGTTGTGTCTTTTATTTCTTTTATCTTGTAAACTTACTTTTTATATGAAATCCGTGTTTTGTCGTATCCTTCTCATGAATTCTGTAGTTTTCTTTATCCTTTTCCCCACTTTGAAATATTCTTTTCTGAAGAATTGATTTTTCTTATATGTGAAGAATTGATTTTTCAAGAATTGATTTTTCTTATATGATTTTAAATGTCAATAATTTGTGATGATTTGAACTCCAATCTTCATTTACTTGTCAATTTTGCCAATTAAATATTAAGTTTTGTCATTTACTTGTCTTTACAACATGGGGAGAATCCCATTTAATTTCATGGGAGAGTATGCCATCCATGGGGTTAAGTGCAAATAAATAGGGAAATATACTTTGTTGGATGCAAAATTGGAGATTTTAATGTGACAGATTAAAATCCATAGTTTGGTCCTATTGATTGGAACCTAATGCGAGATTGAGATAGCCCAGGGGTGAGGGAGTAGTGAGAGCTCTAGAGTGACAACCGATATCCTCCCAGCCTAACCACAGAATTAAGGACCAAACTCTGAATTAGTCAAAGTTCTTTATGCACTCAAAAGAGCGTAAGGAATAGGATTGCTCATATTTGGCCCAAAACAGTTTTTATATATAGTTTCAAATGATTTTAATTTTTTTAAAATCCATATACTCATCGTAAAGGAGAAGAAGCTTTCTTAAATTTAAACTTTCCATCACAAAAACTTTGTTTAATTTTCGTAAGTTTACTTTTGAAAGTTCAACATTTAGTTAAGTTAACTTTGTCTTTCAACTACATTTTAAATAACATTTACTCTAGTATTTAATATTCAAATTTCACACATTAACATTTGTAGTTTAAAATTTAAGTGAATAGTACTTGACATTATAATTTTAAGAACTTATTTATAGACATTTCTAACTTCCCTGTGGGATCGATATCTAGGACTCTATTAGAGCCCTTTATTACTTGAACTATACGTATACTTGCGTTATTTTTATTGCGTTATTTTTATGGGATTTGACAGTTTAAAAATTTTTAAAAGATAAAACTATTTTTACTGAAGTTCATTTTATTGGGATTAATTTGCATATTTTATATTGTATCTACCGTGTGTATTTGGTAATATTGAAAAATATTTGTAAAATTAACACACTAAATCGACCCGCATCAAATATCAAGATGAGGATAAAATTCAAGATGAATTTAGGAAAGTGAGTAAAGAAGATTTGTCTTATGTTCAGAAAAAATTTGAGAGGTTAGATCCTGCAAAAAGTAATAAGAATTTGATTTCATCTATTCAAAAACCGCTTAAACTAGAACTAAAAACACTTCCTACACATTTGTAGTATGCATTCTTAGGAGATTTGTCTACATTACCTATTATAGTATCCTTAGAAATAATTGATACACAAGAACAACAATTGTTGGAAAGTTTGAAAAGATATAAGAAAGTTTTTAGATGGACATTAGCTGATATTAAAGGAATCAATCTGTCAATTTGTATGCAAAGAATTTTATTGGAAGATCAACATGAACCAAGAGCTAATTTTTAAAGGAGATTAAATCCTATTATGAAAGAAGTTGTTAAGAAAGAAATTGTAAAATGGTTAGATGTTCGAATAATATATCCTATTTCAGACAATGCTTGGGTAAGTCCAATTCACTGTGTTCCAAAGAAAGGAGAAGTTATTGTAGTGACAAATGAATAATGAATTAATACTAGCAAGACTAGTCACTGGATGGTGAATCTGCATATAATATAGAAAATTAAATTTTGTGATCAGGAAGGATCATTTTCAGTTACCTTTTTTGAATCAGATGTTGGATAGGCTAGCTGGGTACATATATTTTTGTTTTCTAGATAGATATACTAGTTATCATCAAATACCTATTGCTCCAGAGGATCAAGGGAAAACAACATTTAATAGTCCTTATAAAACTTTTGTTTTTTGGCAAACGCCCTTTGGATTATGTAATGCACCTGCATTATTTCAATGTTGTATGATGTCAATTTTCAGTGATTTAATTGAAAAAGGAATTGAAGTCTTCAAGGACAACTTTTCTAAATTTAGAACTTCATTTGAAATATGTCTAAATCATTTAGAGAAAGTTCTTAAATGATGTGAAAAGACTAATCCTGTATTGAACTGGAAAAAAAAGGTTAATTTGTGGTTGCAGACAGAATTTTGCTTGGGCATAAAATTTCAAAAAATGACATGGAAGTAGATCCTGCAAAAATTTATGTTATATCAAACTTACCTCTACCCACTACTGTAAGAGGAGTTAGGAGCTTTTTAGGACATGCTGGATTTTTCAGGCGATATGTTAAAGATTTTTCAAAAATTACTAAGCCTTTATGCTAACTTCTATAAAATGATACAAAATTTGACTTCAACCAAGATTGCCTTAAAGTCTTTGAAACTTTAAAGGAAAAATTGATCACTACTCCTATAATTGTTTCACGTGATTGGGAGAAACCTTTTGAATTATTATGTGATGCTAGTGATTATGCAATTGCAACTATTTTAGGGCAGAGATATGATCATATTTTTTAAGTTTATATTATGCTAGTAAGACTCTTATTGATAATCAGATTAACTACACCACCACTGTAGAGAGTTATTAGCAATTTTTTATGCTTTTGATAAGTTTAGGTCACATTTTATTTAAGCTTAATGAGTTGTGCATACTGACTGCTTGGCTATTAAATATTTGATGCAAAAGAGGGATACAAAATAAAGATTAACTAGATGGGTACTTCTGATGCAAAAGTTTGATTTTATAGTAGTCGATAGGAAAGAGACTAATAATCAAATGCTAATCATATATGTAGGCTATAAAAGAAAGAAATACTTGACATGGAAGAAGAAATTAATGAAACTTTTCCTAATGAAAAGCTTTATGCTGTAAAAGGATGGGAAATTTCTTGGTATACTGATTGTAAATTATACTATTAGTGATATTTTACCATGTGGACTAACATAATAACAGGAAAAGAAATTCATTCGTAATGCAAAATATTTTTTTGGGATGACCCCTATTTGTATAAATAATGCAATGATTTAGTAATGAGACGATGTGTGTCTTATAAAGAAATTCAAAATTATCCAAAAATGTCATGATTCTAAAGTTAGAGGTCATTTTGGGAATGATAGAACTGTTCATAAAATTTTGCAATCTAGATTTTATTGGCCTACTCTTTTTAGAGATGTTAATATATATATATATA
>NW_018244012.1:64101-64730 GCF_001263595.1 Phalaenopsis equestris | reverse complement strand
TATATATATATATATATATATATTGATTATAGTGTCAGAGAGTAGGTAATATTTTAAAAAGAAATGAAATGCCTTTAAATTTTAATTTGGAAAATGAAATTTTTTATGCATGGAGATTGAATTTAATGAGACCATTTATACCTTCATTTGGAAGTATATATATAGATTAAAGTGGATTATATTTCAAAATGGATTGAACCAATCACTTTACCTTGATGTGATGTTTGGAGTGTTTCAAAATTTTTGAGTGTTTCAAAATTTAAATTTTTAATTGAAAATATTTTTACAAGATATGGAATGCCTAGAGTAATCATTACCGATAGAGGATCTCATTTTAGAAATGCAAAAACTGTAAGATTGATTGAAAAATATAATACAATGCATAAAATTACAATTGCTTATCATCCCTAGACTAGTGGTTTGACAGAAGTATCTAATCAAAATTAAGAGAATTTTAGAAAAAGTGTAAACCCTAATAATCCTAGTAAAATGGATTTGTCTGCTAAATTAGATACGACATTATGGGCATACAGGACAACTTATAAGACACCTATAGGAATGTCCCCTTATACATTAATTTTTGGGAAGACTTATCACTTACTAGTAGAATTGGAGCATGACAGTGACTT
>NW_018244012.1:62083-62815 GCF_001263595.1 Phalaenopsis equestris | reverse complement strand
GTCCTTTTCACTCCAAATTCACTCCTTTTTGTATTTTTTTCTCTCCAATGACCCTAATTCATCATTCCTGCAACAAAACATCAAAAATACCTTTCTTTAAAGTGTAATATCATTAAAAATAGTATAAAATAGGTATGAAAATCTCAACATATTTTCCTTTGGTCAAAATCACCCAAACTTAACTATTTACTTGTCCTCAAGTATTTTAGTACTATATAAAAATTATGATCCACTGCAGTAAAGTTTAAATTTAGAAATACTATAAGTTTGATTTAAATAAATATCGTAGTGAGATTTTCAGAAAAAATTCAACTAATTGAATTAACTCTATAGCCACAAGATTATCTAGTCATCAAATTTTAAGAGTTCTAGTATTCTATTTATTTCGAGAATGACTATATGTTGTAATATTAAGTCACTTAAAATATTTAAGAGATAGGAATTTAATGAGAACTCTACCAGAAAAGACTTATCCATAAATATAAGTTCAGGAATGTATTTAAGTTTTCCCCTTTAGGTAGGTCCAGTGAAGCCAATTTTTGATTAGGCATCTCCTCAAGCTTCTCCTCACTTTTATATTTTTTTTCTTTTTTCTTTCTTTTCTTTTCTCTTTTTCATTTGGATTGCTTTCAATCCTATATATTTTTCTTTTCTTTCAGGGATTGTTGTCAATCCTTTCTTTTTCCTTTTTCAAGTGAGGATTACTATATCTGGATAGCCTTTAATGATTTT
>NW_018244012.1:59764-60853 GCF_001263595.1 Phalaenopsis equestris | reverse complement strand
CATTCATCAAATCAGAGAGGGTAGGGGAACTAGAAGGTGGAAGGTCATAACTTGTAGAGGGGACATCTCTACTAGTAGAAGGTTCTTGACTTCTACTCCCAGTTCTCCATTTCTCATGAGATTCATAAGTCTTCAAATTAGCTTTACTAATGGCTTTCATAGGATAAACCCATTCTTCATCTCCAAATTCTACTCCAGAAAGTTTGCAAATTGCATAAATAAGTCCAGGATGTCCTAGACCTCCACTAGTCTCACTTCTTGCCGTAGTCAATATATTCTTAAGAATTATTCTCCCCACATTTATAGTTTTACTATTCTAAATACAAAAATTCAGAATAGCTCTCTCTACTTACCTCACTATGGTGATAGGTCGGTAACAAAGTAGAAGAAATGAAATAGTGCCACGCCTTAGAGGTGGCATTCATCATGGAAGCTGAAAAATTTACCCTTTCTCGGTGCTTTATCTTCCATGTTCCTTTCCCATCAGTGAGAAAGTTGATCACATCATTGAGGGGGCCTTCCATTGTACTAAAGGATTCACATTGGTAGCTGTAAGAGTCTGGGACTTCATAAAAAGTGTTGATGCAGGCGGCAGTAAACTCAAGAGGGAATCCATGCACTTGAACTATTCCGTCATCAGAATAAATCACATTGGCGTAGAATTCCTTCAAAACATTTGTATCAGCTTTATTGGTGGTGTAACAAAAGTTTTCCAACCTCCGCTTGGAAATAACTCGTTCAATTTCTCCTCCCGGACTTTCAAAAACTCGATCATGTATGCACTTCTTTCCTTTAAATATGGAAGTAAATTTTGTTTGAGCCAACGCATTGACGAAGCGAGACTTGTCGAACTCAATTCTTCTCTTTTGTCGTGGAGCCATTTTAATCTAATCAAATTATAGAAAGATTCCACAAATTACTTCAAATATGTAAATCATGGCTTCCAATAGTAATTCTAAGAGTTCAATAATAAGATCCATGAATCTCTTCCCAAATTTTCTTTACATTCCCAAATTTTTCGGATCTCCTCAATGTGGGAGAAATTCATGGTGAAAATCAAATATTTTTAGCTTGGAGTGAAGCTCTTAC
>NW_018244012.1:28193-49696 GCF_001263595.1 Phalaenopsis equestris | reverse complement strand
AAGTAAATAACTTATCTCTAAATTCTCCCCAAGAACACTCCTCGAAGTTCCTCTGAATCTCTTCCTTTCTTTACAGCACACAGAATTCCTCTTTGAAGTAGCAAGGAGGAAGAAATCTCTCACTTTCCCTTCACTCTTACAATTTTTCAAGGAAATCCTCACAATTGTTACACACTAATGGAACCTCTCTAACCTCTAGGGCCTCTAGACTCTCACCACCTCCTCTAGACTCTCAATTTTCAGCCAAAATGTTTTTTTAAAGTTATGGATGAGCTTTCCTATGAGTTGCCTAAGCATCCCTTCAAAATTTGGCCTTATCCAAAGCTTGAGTAAGCATAATCATCGATCTCGCCATCGACGGTCTCGAGGGGGCCGTGGGCGGGCTTAAGAAGTTTGTCCTGTGGTCTTGGGAAAAACTCGCTGTTGGCGGGGTCGAGGGCGCCGTCGGCGGCCTAGTTGAAATCTTCACATTTTGGTCCTTTTCTCTCCAAATTCGCTTTTTTATATCTTTTTGCTCCAATGACCCTAGTTCAACGCTCCTGCAACAAAGCATCAAAAATACCTTTCTTTAAAGTGCAATATCATTAAAAACAGTATAAAATAGGTATGAAAATCTAAACATATTTTCCTTTGGTCAGAGCATAAAGCTTATTAGGCTATAAAGGAGTTTAATTTTAATTTGAAAGATGCTGGTGAGAAAAGATTATTGCAATTGAATGAACTTTAAGAATAGGAATGAATCTTACGATAATGCTAGGATTTATAAGGAAAGAATGAAAGAATGACATGATCAGAAGATAATAAAGATGGAATTTGAGCCTCCACAGGAATTTTTATTATACAATACAATATTGAAATTATTTCCTGCAAAACTGAAGTCTAGGTGGAAAGGGCTATTCAGAGTTGTAAAAGTTTATCCCTGTGGAGATGTTAATATTGAAGATCCCAAGACTAGAAGAATATTTAAAGTGAATGAGCACATATTGAAACCAAATTTTGATGTTAAAAGACCAGTTTTTAAATAGACTGTAATGTTGGGTCACCTAAAATAAAGGCTGGGAATTTTGGGCTGACGACATTAAACTAAGCTCTTTATGGGAGGCAACCCATATTTATCGTCGTTTATTTTGCTGTCTTTGTTCAAAATATTTTTCATATATTTATATTTGAGCTTTTATAGAGTCTGTGTATTTGAAAATTTGAAATTGAGAAAATAATTAAAAACATTTTTATTTACTTAATTTTATGGAAGAATTGAGAATTTTTTTGATCAAAATTGAAATGGAAAATTTTTTAGAACTGGTGCATGATGCGCAAGATTAGCATATGATGTGCCACATTTCATTGAGCTCGTGCATGATGCGCCAGAAATGGCGCACGAAGTGCCGCAGTGACAAAAATGACTTAAAATATTCTAAAAGGTGGTTTTCAGCAGTTTTGGGCGGGTTTTTTTTCCTTATAACTCCCAAAAATTGATTCCAATGTCCATTCTAAGGGGGAAAAAGAGTGAAGTGTCACTAGATTTTATTATCAATGTTGTTCCACTCTAAAAATTCTGCTATATTTGAAATTTTCAACCGAAGAAAGTTCATCAGTTTTGATGTGCAGAAGTTACATGATCGAGTTCTTGTAAAGAAGAGGCTAATCAAAGAAAGGTAATCAAAGAAAGAGGGTTTCTAAATCAAGGATTCAACACACCGACTACTAGAGTGGAAGAAAGTATTGCGTAGAGAAGCTAGGAAGTGCTTTGCTACACTACTTCCACTGTAGTTGTCCCTGTGGTGAAAGAGTTTTATGCAAATATTCTTTTAATCAACTAAGAAATTGTCTATGTGCAAGATAGGTTTATAGAGTTCACTCGTTCAAGAAAAAATGAGAAATTTATGATTGAAATTGTATTTATTTTCCACTATGCAAATTTTACCCCTACGAGAGATAATATGAATGAACTCTATCTATACCTTACGGATGAAGATGCAAATTGGGAGGCCTCATCATTGTTAAATCATGCTTCTAAGGCATGACACTTCTTTATTGCATCGAAATTACTCTCCACTATGAGAATCAGTATGGTAACTAAGGAGAGTGCTATTCTGAACTACTGTATTCAAGCTAGAAAACCAATTGATATTAGAGCAATAATTGTGAAATCAACTTTGGGTTTGATTGACAATGGATCTGCAATTGGACTAAGACATCCATCCACTATTTTCTTACTACACAGTTAATAGCAAGTACCTTATGAAAGTTGGGAAAAAGTACTTCTTCCTGGGAAGCCGATGGATCCAGAAATCTATTGTAACTGTATTGGAATGGTAGATGAGAATGATATGAATGTATTGATGGATCAAGTATCCCAGAATTCATCACTTATTCTACCTTACTTCAATTCAAACGCACTTTTGAAAAGTATCAAGAAGATAGAAAAAGAGGTGCAGAATCTTATGCATATAATTAGGAATGTTTCTGAAATGTTGGATCATTTAGATTGGATACTGAAATAACATTTTGATCATACTGGTCGTATTGAAGATGATTTAGTAAATATGTTCAAGAAACATGCTTGGATTGGGGAGGATTCAACTGATGAGTTTCCTTATCAACTCTTCTACAACTTGTATGTTCACTACTAATCTATGAGAGATATCCAGGAGGACGAGAGTGAAGAAGATGTTTGAACTTAATCTATGCATGGAATGTTTTGTTTAGTACTGCTTGTTTTAGTTATTTTATTGTGCTGGATTGCCTTTAATTTTATTGTTGAACTCTATCTATGTTTGTGCTTGGTATTTTGATGTTTAGATTTCAGTCTTAGCATGTTTTGGTTTGCTTTGAACATTGAATTTGATGTTTGTTGGCTTGATTAATGTCATTTTGTAATAGCGAAGATTTTATATATATAATTGTGTTTTGTGTTGTTTGTGAAAGTTTGGTGTAAGAGTAATGCTTATTTATGATTATAAGGTTCATTTGAGTTAATTACGGATTGACGTAAAGCGGTGCACAGAAGATTTCCACAGAAAAATGAAAAATTAAGGCATTGTCGCAAGATGCGTCAAATTGGGGCATGAAGCACTGATTTACAGAGGGTTGGTGCATGATGCAGGAGATTTGGGGCCAAATGCGCCAAATTCCAAAAAACCCTAGATTACTTAAAAAAATGTGAATTGGGGCATGAAGCACTGATTTACAGAGGGTTGGCGCATGATGCACGAGATTTGGGGCCAAATGCGCCAAATTCCCAAAAACCCTAGATTACTTAAAAAAACTGTGAAATTGCACAATAGAACTCCATTTTTACTGCTTGGGTCGTCTCATACCTCTAAACTGTGATCTAGGGCTTCATATTGTACGCGTCCATTTTTACTGCTTGGGTCATCTCATACCTCTAAACGATGATCTAGGGCTTTATATTGTACGCGTTAGAAAAGATTTCAGCGGCCAAAGATCTTATAATTCATCTTCTCTTTGTAAGAGCTTCACTTTAACTTAGAAATTTTTTATTTTCACCATGGATTTTTTGTACATTATGGAAGATTTGAAATTTGGGATTTATGATGAAAAAGCTTGAAGAAAACTCATGGTGAAAAGTTTCTTACCAAATAATCTTACTTGGGGAGTAATATTTTTGATTTTATAATTTATTTGGAATTTATTTAGATTTTCATAGAACTTCCAAAGGCTCCACGAGTAAAGAGAAGAAAGCCGTCAGATGATTTTGATGCAAGAAGATTTGTTAATTTCAAGGCCCAACATAGTTATAACACTCAAATAGAATCAAGAAAATTGATCCAAGAATGGGTGTTTGCTAACCAAGATGGAAAGATTGAGAGATTGATCATCACTAGAAATTGGGAAAGGTTTTGCTTCTTCACTACAGTAGTGATTATGCCAACGATTTGGGAGTTCTATGTCAACTTGAGGTTCACTGCTGACGATTACATCCTTTTAAGAGGTAAGGAAGTCAAATTTTCTGAAGAAAGAATAAATGCTTTTTATGGGCTGAGGAATGTATTCCTGATGAATACACTGCATTTGTGATGACTGATTCATCAGTGGATGAAGTGATTGCCTTCGTGATTGATGGAAGAGGAGAATGGAAGGTTAAAAATAATAAGAAAGTTAACTTCTCCGCTTCCTTATTGACTAGTCAGTCAAAGGTTTGGCACGACTTCATTTATATTAAATTACTACCTACAAATCATCTCACCGATGTAGCAAGGGATAACATTCTATTAAACTACTACATTCAGAATATGAAATCAATAAATGTTGGTGGTCTTATAGTTCATCATGCTCAGGCATAGCTAAGAGCTCTATAGCTAGTGGTTTGGGTTACCTTGCCCTGATTTTCACTCTATGTGAGCCATCAGGAGTAAATTCCCATAGAAATGAGGAAAGGCTACAGCCAAAAAATTCTATTGGGAAGCATACGGTTCAAAAATTTGAATCATTTGTTGAGGCTAGGAGTGGAGGTAGTGATAGACCCTCTACATTAGCCGCAGGGGCATCTACCTCTTGCTCTGCATCACTTAAAAATATTATGGAGCAACTCATTATTCAACAAATGGATATAGTTAATATGTAGAATTAAATTGGAGAAATTGGAGCAAGAAATGCCTATAATGATGAGTATAAGCAGAGGAGAGTTCATCATGATACATATTTTGAGGAAACTATGATTATGGTTAATTATCTTAGAAATGAATACAATATGGAATTTCCTACTTTTCCCAGCTTGACTCCTTATGCTCCTATTCATGATGAAGAAGAAGAAAAAGATGATGACAATGAGGAAGGTGAGGAGGACTAATATTTTTATGAGTTTAGTTTAGTTTGATTTGATGTGATGTACTTTCATTTGAAATTATTGTAGTAAAAACTTTATTGTTGTGTTGTGGACTTAAAATTGTAATAGTAACAATAGATTTTTATTTTTTATTATGCATTTTTAGTATTTTTCATTTTTATATTTGTTTTTAATTCTAAAAAAACTCTTTAGAATATATTATGTTTCATTTAATGGTTTAAAGCTTGTGCATATTTTTAGTGTGAATTTTTAATGTGAATACCAGAGCCCAATTTCATAATCAGAAATCCTCTACAAGTTAGTTTTTATTTTTATAAATTTACTTTTTTGTTTTAACAACTAAATTTTGTACTAAAACATTTTTAAATCACTTAAAAACTTAAGTTTGGGGGGAAGAAAAAATCCTTTCAAAATTAAGTAAACTGTATTTTATTTTTCCTCAATTAACAAAATTTTCAAAATTAATTTAACATGACATGGGATATTATGATTTAACTTTAGATGACTATACTTGTGTTTATGAATATTATGGTAAATTTAGGTAAAAAGTTTGTAATAATGAAGGTCAATTCTAAAGTTAAAAATATTTGGTATGATAAGATAAGACTATGTTTTTCTATTTAAAGTAAAGGAAATTGTATTTTTGAAGTGTTAAGAATTTTAGAGTTTCATGTAAGAAGAAAGTAATGGGACTTTATGAAAAATCATCAACCAATATGAATTTATAAAGTGAAGAAAGGTAAGGAGTTTTGACTGAAAGAAGAGGATAGTGAAGTTAAAAACTATTGAAGGCTATCCTGATATAGTAATCCTCACTTAAAAAAAAAAGAAAAGAAAGATTGAAAAGATACTAAAAGAAATCAAAAAAGAGAGAAAAAGAAAATAAAAGAAAAGAAAAATTACTGAGGAGAAGCTTGAGGAGATGCCTTATAAAAAATTAGTTTCACTTGAATGAACTTAAGGAAAAAGCTTTATTACATTTCCTAAAGTTGTATTGGAGTATTAGTAGCATTACTAGTAATGTTTTCATGAAGTTTTTTTTCATATGAATGTTCTGAGTATCCTTGATATGAAAAATTGCAATTCTTCTTGAAATGAATAGAGATTCAGAAATCATAAATTTAATTACTAAGTACTATTAGACTTAGAGTTTTAATCTAAGCCATTAAAGGTTTTTCATAAATTTTACTATTTTATTTATTAAACTACAGTATAGAAGTTATAAGTTAAGCTCTATCCTAAATCATATATGTTTATGAAGTAAAACTGTCACTTGAAGACAAGTAACATTTAAGTTTGGGGGATTTTGATACACCAAAATAATATGCCATTTTAAGTATAGATTTTATACTTATTTTTGGTGATATTGCAGCTTAAAGAGGGGTATTTTTCTTGTCCTTGTTACAGGTATATTAATTTTAGGCATTTGGAGAAACAAATAGCAAAAAAAGGATGAAATTTGGAGCCAAAACAACGAATTTTGGGATTTTGGCGCAAGATGCGCCAGATTGGTGCCAAATGCGCTAATTGACCAAGAACTGGCACTAGATGCGCTAGATTTGACGCCATATGCACCAAAACCCATAACAACACGACATTCAGCAATTTAGCACTAGATGCATCAGATTGGAGTAGTTGTTTTCTCTTAATCCTCAAGAACTATTTGAATTTGGTGATAATCAGTATATCCATCCAGAAAATAAAAGTATTAAAGTATTTATGCCCAGAAAAGTATTTATGCCCAGCTATTCTATCCAACATTTAATCTAGAAAGGGTAGTGGAAAATGATCTTTCATAGTGGCGAGATTTAATTTTTTATAATCAATGCCTATTCACCGCCGCGTGACTTGCCTTGTTAGTATTAACTTATTATGTTCAATCATAGTAATAGTCACTCCTCCTTTTAGTCACTCCTCCTTTCTTCCTTTCTTAGGAACATAGTGAATCCGATTAACTCATGCACTATCTAAAATAGGGTAGATAATTCCATCATCTAATCTCTTTAAAATCTCTTCCTTGACAACTTCCTTCTTAATAGGATTTAATCTGCGTTAAGGATCAGCCCTGGGTTTTCTGTTCTCTTCCATATGAATTCTATGCATGCAAATTGAAGGACTGATTCCTTTTATATCAACAATTGTCCATCCAAAGGCTTTCTTATAACTTTTCAAAGTTTTCATCAAACTCATTTCTTCTTCTTTTGTTAATTTTGAGGAAATTATAACAGGTAATGTTGATGAATCAACTAAAAAAACATACTTTAAATGTTCAGAAAGCAACTTCAACTCAAGCTTAGGAGGGTTTTCAATTAATGGACAAAAGGATGTATATTTTTCTATCGTGTCCAAAACTTCAAAATTTTCTCGAACATAATTTAAATCTTCCTTGTAAAATTCTTTAAATTGATCTAATTCCTCTTCTTGCTCGTGTTCCAACTCTTTCATTTTCAATTTTTTTCATAATTTGTTTTGAAATGGCATTAACTTTGATTTCTTATCACATCCATTCTATAACATTCATCATCTTTACCTTTTGCAGAATATTTCATTGATTTGGAAATATTAAACATAACTGTGATCATTAACTCACATAATTAATTCCCCTTTCTACACATCTATCATTGCTCTTCTTATGCCTAGGACATGTCTTCCCAAAATGATAGGAATCTCTTTATCTTCTTCCGTATCTAGCACAATGAAATCAATAGGAAAGATAAATTGATCCACTTTCACTAAGATATCTTCTATAAATCCTTTAGAATATATTATTGAACGATCTGCTAACTGCAGACTAACTGTAGTAAGGGATATTTCTTCTAATCCCAATCTTTTATATTTCTCCTAATCCCAAACTTTTAAATATTGATAATGGCATAAGGTTAATGCTTGCACCTAAATCACATAAAGTTGTCCCATAAATTTTGCCACCAATTGCACATGGAATTGTGAACCTACCAGGATCTTTAAGCTTTCCAAGAAGATTTTTCTGAATTATAGCACCACACTCCTCACTAAGAGCAACAGTTTTGTTATCTTCAAACTTCCTTTTTCTGTTAAGAATATCCTTCATAAAATTTACATAGCTTGGCATTTGTTCTAAGGCTTCATCAAATGGAATATTAATTGTAAGCTTCTTAAAGATTTCCAGAAATTTTTAAAATAGTTTATCCAACTTTTGTTGACTGAGCCTCTGAGGAAATGGAGGTGGTGGTTTTTCCAAGTCAACTTTGAGTGGAGAAATAGGTCCTCTAAACCTTTCGGAGTGTCCTCTTGAGTCTCTTCAATTTCTTTTCTCTCAACTCCAGTCTCTTTTTAAACTCTACCTTCCAGTTCTCTTCTCCAACTCTCTTCCGCTTTTAAGTTGAATGGCTTTTACTTGCTCTTTATTCTGGTCTTTTGGATTTAATTCAGTATTACTGACAAGTGTTCCTTTAGATATATTACTTAATGAATTTGCTATTTATCAAAACTGATTCTTAACATTTCTAAATATAGCTCTTTAACTTTGTAACTGATTTCACATTTGTAACAACTCTTTTCTATAGAAAACTTTTTCTCCTTAAATTGTGGATTACTATTAAAACGTAGAGGATAAGCTGGTCTATAATTACTATTCCCTTGATTGTTCCAGTTTCCCAATGGGTTTACTTGGTTTTTCCTCCATTGTTGATTATTACCACCCGAAGTAATATTCCAGTTAAAGTTGGGCATATATAGCTTCAAGAAATATCTTAAAATAGGAATGAAATGCCCCTAATATTTACTTTGGAAGTCAAAACTTTCAATGCTTGGGGATTGGCTTTTATGAGATCATTTATACCTTCATTTGGAAGCATATATATATATTAATTACAGTAGACTATGTATCAAGGTGGATTGAAGTAATAGCTTTACCTTGATGTGATGCTCGGAGTGTTTCAAAATTTTTAATCAAAAATATTTTTATAAAATATAGAATATCGTGAGTAATCATTACTGATGGAGGATCTCACCTTAGGAACAAAAGAATTAAAACGTTGATGAAAAAATATGATATTATACATAAGATTGCAACAGCTTATCATCCCAAGACTAGTGGTCTAGCAGAAGTATCTAATTGTGAAATTAAAAGATATCTAGAGAAAACTGTAAATCCTAATAAAATGGATTAGTCTGCTAGATTATATACTGCATTATGGGTTTATAGGATAGCTTATAAAACACCCGTAAGAATGTCATCATCTAGATTAATTTTTGGGAAGACTTAACACTTACCAGTAGAATTGGAGCATAAAGCTCCTTGGGCTATTAAGGAATTTAATTTTAATCTAATAAAAGATGCTGGTAAAAAAAATTGTAGCAAGTGAATGAGCTTGAAGAAATTAAGAATGAATCTTATTATAATGCTAGGATATACAATGAGAAAATGAAAGAATGACATGATCAGAAGATAATTAAATAGGATTTTGATCTTGAACAAAAAATTTTACTATGTAATAAATGATTGAAATTATTTCCTAGGAAACTGAAGTCTAGGTGGATAGGGCCATTCGCACCTAGAAAACTGAAGTCTAGGTGGATAGGGCCATTCGCAGCTATAATAGTCTATCCTTATGGAGTTGTTAATATTGAAGATCCCAAAAATGGAATAATATTTAAAGTGAATGGGCATAAGCTAAAACCATATTTTGATGGTCAAAGACTAGATTTTAAAGAGACTGTAATGTTGGGTCATTTAGAGTAAATATTGAGAATGTCGGGTTGACAACATTAAACCAAGCACTTTATAGGAGGCAACCCATAATTATCTTTATCATTGTTGCTAATTTGTTTTTATAAGTAGTATTTTTTATGTTTTCTTTATGAATTCTGTGTACTTAAGAGATTTGCATATTGAGAAAATACATTAAAACATCTTTATTTACCAAATTATATTGAAGACCTAAGAGTTATTTATATTTAAAATGAATAGGTGCAGAAATTTGAATTGACACCAGAGGCACCATTTTCCAGAGAGCTAGCGCCAGAGGCATCAAAAATCAACGCGAGAAGTGTCGCAGTTACCGGAATTAGTTTGGAAGATTCTAAAGGCAATTTTGGGCAATTTTTTTGTGGATTTTCTTCCTAGTAACTCCAAAAATATGAATTTTGAAGTTATTTAAGAGTGGAAAATGAAAATAAAGTCACCATTTTCAAATCCTATGGCTTTTCACTCTAAAGAAACCACTAGATATGAAATTTTTAACAAGAGGAAGTTCATCAATTTCGATGAGCAGAAGTTATATGATCGAGTTATTATGAAGAAGAAGAGGAAGTTCATCAATTTCGATGTGCAGAAGTTATATGATCAAGTTATTATGAAGAAGAGACTAATCAAGGAATTATTGAACAATGATGTTGGGAAGGGCGATGTTATACCACTACTGGAGCAGTCATTCCTGCGGTGAAAGAGTTTTACTAATGTTCATGGAATTAACCAAGGAGTCATCTATGTTCGAGGGAGGTAGGTACCATTTACTCCTTTAAGAATAAATAGTTTGTTTATGAATGAAAGATTCCTTATTTGTCACAATGCAAATTTTTTCCTACAAGAGATAAAATAAATAAACTCAATCGATCTCTTATTGATGAAGATGCAAATTGGGGGACGATAGATAATGGACATGTAAGTTTTTCTTCATCATTATTATGTCCTGCATCGAAGGCTAGACATTTCTTTATTTCATAAGAAATTCTTCCTACCATCAAAATAAGTGAACTGACCAAGGAAAGTGCTATTTTAGATTATTGTATTCAAACCAGAAGACCAATTGATGTGGGTGTTTTAATTATAAAATCTATTTTGGGTTTGATTATTAATGAATCGACTTATGGGCTGAGACATCCTTCTACCATATTTCTACTGTGCAGCTAGACACAAGTGCCTTATGAAAGTAGGGAAAAAGTGCTTCTCCCTTGGAAGCCTATAGACCCAGAGGTTTGATGCAACATCATTGAAAATAAGGAGAAAAACATTATGAATATTCTTATGGATCAATCATCTCAAAATTCATCACATATTCAGCCCTGCTTTTCTTATAGTTTGCATGATATTTTGAAAAGGATCAAGAAGTTGGAGAAAGAGGTAAAAAATATTATGAATTCAGTTGGAAACATTTCTGATATATTTGATCATTCAGATTGGAGGATGAAGGAACAATTCAAAAACTTTCAGTGCATTGAAGAATGTATGGTGTGTATGTTTAAGAAAAATGCTTGGGTTGAAGAAGATTCGATGGACGATTTTCCTCACCGACCTTTTATAACTTATACGTTCACTACCAATCCATGGGAAACATTCAAGAAGATGAAAGTGAAGAAGATGTTTGAACTTTCTACAGTTTAAAATTTGTAATTATGATTGCTAATGAGAGTTATGTGTTTGTGTTGGGTTTCATTTACTTTTATTGTTGAACTTTATACGATTCATATGTTGAGTGTTTGATATTTAGTCTTCAGCATTAGTTTGTAGGATGTGATTTGGATTTTGAATTAGATGTATTGATTTAAAAAATGTTAGTTTGTAATTGTGTAGAATTTATATCTAAATATGAGTTTTGTGTTGTTTGTGAAAATATGTCGTTAAAAGATTGTTTAATTATGAATATAAGTGTTTAACTAACTTAATTAGTGCTCGACGTGGTTTGGTATCTAGTAGATTTCGAAAGAAAATCAAAATCTAAAATTTTTTTTGTGTTGGTGCCAGAGGCACCAGTTTCTTGAAAATGCCCAGATTTACTTAAAACTACAAAAACCCACCTTAAACCCCATTTTTATTGCTTGGGTCTTCTCCTACCTCCAGACATAGGCCGAAATTCAACCTAGGGCTTACCATATGGTGGATTTGAGGAGATTTGAGGGCTAAATAGTCTTGGATTTTATTTTCCCTTGGTAAGAGCTTCACTTTAACTTAGAAAGTTTTAACTTTCACCATAGATTTTTCCTACATTATGGAAATAAAAAAATTTGAGTTTTTATTGAACATATCTAAAGAGAAACCACAGTGAAAATTTTCTTACTAAATATTTATACTTTTGGAGTTTGATTTATGATATTGTGAATTTATTTGGATTTTATGTGTGGATTTATGATATTGTGAATTTATTTGGATTTTATGTGAATTTATTTAGAAATTCCTATGGCTCCAAGAGTAAAAAGAGGGAAGCCTTCGGGAAATTTTGATATGAGATGATTCATTAATTTGAAGGCTCCTTATAACTACAATACTATGATGGGAATGAAGAAATTGATTTAGGAGCGTTCATTTTGAAAGCCGAGAGGAGAGATTGAAAGGTTGAAAATTGCTCAAAACTGGGAGATCTTTTGCTACTTCTTAGCCTTAGCCATTGTTCCTATCATTCAAGAATTTTATGCCAATCTTTGGGTGACTACGTATGAGCACGTTTATTTTAGAGGTAAAAATGTTGAATTTACTCAAGAAAGAATCAATGCACTTAATAGGTTGAGGAATGAATTTTATTGTGAGTACAATGCATTTGTAATTTTTGATTCATCACTTAATGAAGTAATTGCCTATCATACTTATGGAAGATTTTACTGATGGATGGGGAGAATGGAAGATTAAGAATAATCAAAAAGTCAGTTTCTTCACTTCCATGTTGAATGTGCAATCTAAAGCATGACATTACTTTATTTCTGCAAAATTGCTTCTAACTAATCACCTTAGTGAAGTAAACAAGGAGTGTACTTGTGAACCCTAAATCTAAAGCATGACATTACCTTATAAGCTACATTTTAGGGTAGCCTAATTGAAACTTTTCAACTAGAGTGTACTTGTGAACTTCAGCAAGGGAATTGACTTGATTTTCAAAGATAAATAGAGGCTGTTTTCTACCTTTTTTTACTATATTTCTTAATAAAGGCACAACCCCTCATGGTCCTTGATACACCAAAAAATAGTCAATTTTGCATACATATTTAAGGCTTATATTTGGTGATATTACACTTTAATGAAAGTTATTATTTATGTTTTGTTGAAGATATACTAAGCATAGGAATTTGGAGCTTAAGGGATGAAAAAAAGGATGAAATTTGGAGTCAAAAGGAGGTGTTTTTTAAAAAATTGAACTGACACCTAGGCACAAGAACTTGTGTCTATGAGCTAGAATCCAGAGAATCTGGCGCCTAGGCACCAGATTTCAGCGCCTAGGCGCCAGAAAAGGTTATTTTCACAAATACATTGAATTTGAATGGATTTAGAAGAGATGGAGACTCTTGGGAAATTCATCCCTACATTATAAAAGTGTGTTCTTATGTCAGAATGAAGGGGTGGCATGAGTATTGAAGGTGAGTGTGAGTGTGGTAAGTGTGTGGGAGAGTTTGGAGAGTGTCTCTAAGAGTTGCAAGAAGGAGAGTGTCTCTAAGAGTTACAAGAAGAGAGAGAAAGTGAGAGATTTCTTCTTCCTTACATTTCTAAGAGATATTTGAGTATTATTGAGTATTATTGGAAATTTAAAGACATTTCTAAGAGATATTTGAGTGTTATTGTAAAAACAGAAAGAGATTCAAAGGAAATTTAAAAGATTTTCTTAGGGAAGTTATAAAGTTAAGTTGTTTTACTTTTCTTTATTAATTTGAAAACTTATTTATATATATGAAATCCATGTTTTGTTGTTTCTTCCTCTTGAATTCTGAGTAGGAATTCTGAGTAGATTTCTTTGCCCTTCTCCCTACAAAGAGAAATGGTAATGTGAAGAATTAAGATTGTTGTGCAACTTTTTAATTTCATTATTGTGATGATTCAAACTTCAAACTTCATTTACTTTTAGATTTAGCCAATTAAATTGTTAAAATTTGTTTTGAAACATACTATCCAAGAGGGCTATGCTTTCTACAATAAAGTAAGAATCACATTCGATTTCATGGATTAGGATGTAGTCCATGGGTTTTAGTGCAAATAAATAGAGAAATATTCATTGATGAACATAGAATTGGATATTTTAGGGTGACATACTCAAATCCTCAATTTGTTCCAGACATTTGGAAACTAAAGAGAGATGTTAGCCCTCAGGCAAGGGGAACATGAGAACTCTGGAGTGAGAGCTACAATTTTCCCAGCCTAACCATGGATTTAGGGACTAAATACTGTATTAGCCAATATTCTTTGTCTCTTGTAAAAAGGATAAAGAATATAATTTCTCTTATATGGCACAATGCAATTTTCTTCAACTTGATAATTCACTGACTATAATCTCGTTGTAAGGGGAAGGTTACTTTCTTAAATTAGAACTCTTCCTCACAAAACCTAGAGTAGTTTTTAGTAAATTTATCTTTGAATTTTAGAGATGAGTACAATAAACATAGTTTCTTTAGTGGCATTAAAAATTTTGTTAATTGTTCTCTTACTTAATTTTTTAATAGTTTAAATATTTTTCTTTTTGCATGATTACCATAACAAATTTTCACCATTTCCAACTTCCATGTGGGATCGATATTTAGGACTCCATTAGAGCTCTTTATTACTTAAGCGATATTTATTGCTTGAGCGATACATATACTTACATTTGCAACCTAGTGACAATTTAAAATGGAAAGTACACCTTAATTCACTAGGAGTGACAGCTTTAAATATTTTAAAAGAGAAAACTTATTATACTGAAGTTAATTTTATTCTGATTGATCAGCATATTTTTGAGTATAACTGCCTCGTGTGTTGTGGTGTTGAAAAACATTTATAATGTACAAAAAATCACCGCATGAAGTTTTGGCACCGTTGTCACATAGTCTGCGTAAATTACTTAAATATATATATATATATATTAATAAAAAGAGAATTATACGTCTCCCTACATGTTAATCATTAGAAATTTGTTACAAAAGTTTGTTGGGAGAGGATCCCCAACTAGTAAACCAAAATAAATATAAAACATAATAAAAAAGGGGATCCTCAACCATGTACAACTCCACCCGAAGCAAAAGAAAAGAAGTATACCAATAACAAAATGTATACTCAAACATGTTCAAATATACCATACCCAAAAAGTATACTCTCAAAAATAAAAATAAAAAACTGGACAAGATCCTTCTTTGGCCTTTAAAACCATGTTGCATCCAGAAGAGCCTGGAGATTGAAACAGGGGCATTCATCCTAAGAAGTAATAAGTAATAGTTTGAGCCAAGTGAAAAGTATTTATACTCCCCAAAATCTAACTCCCTGCAAGAAAATATTAAACTACACTGATGAGGAGTATACCAATAGTGAAAATTCTACCATATCTTTTTTGGCATAGGGAACCAAATTAAATGATCAGTCTTCCTCCAAATGTAAACAGTAGCAATACAAAATAACATATCATAGGTGAAAGAAACCCTTAAATTACTAACAGAAATAGGTGAAACAACCCGCAAGAAAGCATTAAACTGCACTGAAGAAACAAAAGAACCAGATGAAACATTCTGCAGTAGAGTGGAGTTTTAAGCGTAGGTGAAAGAAACCAGGCAGTGAAGAGAGCATAGAGCAGTAAAATGCAAAAACCAAACCAAACCAAGCATCATAAACAGTTTCCAAATCTTGCAGAGGTAAAAAATGTAGGTAGCAGAAGAAACAGTCCCTCGTCTCTAGCAAAAGAAACAAAACAACATTGAAAGCTCCGAGCAGTAAAAACCAAAATCCAATTCAATCCAACCATTATATAGACTCCCCAAATTCTGTAAAAAAAGATCTTGCAGGTAGCAGAATAAACCTTCCCTCTTATCATACAAAAGAAACCAAATATTGTAAGGAATAACGGCCAAAAGTAGAAAGCATATCTGGACATAACTTCTCAATAGAAAAGGCATTACAATGTGAGGCATCTCATAATGCTTAGATACAGCAAAAAACACAGCCAAGACCATAGTTTTTGGGTCACTAATTGTCATGGAAGAGCTCATGATAAGAAATAAACCACCACCCCAGGATAGACACTAATGTCATGGAAGAGCTCATGATAAGAAATAAACCACCCACAAAGAAACCCCAGGATAGACACTATCACCCCAGGATAGACACTAAAAAACCATAGCAGGAAAAAAAATCTTGGCTCAAAAGAAAGGAGCTTCCAACAAATCAACATGGATAAGAGTGTAAAGAAAAGAAGATGGTTTGGGATTTTGCTTTTATAGGAAGCTTTTTTCGAACCCAATTTAATATAAACCCTCTTTAATTTTTCATATTAAATAAGGGAACTTATTGGCTTATAATAAAAATATTTTCGCAGGACAAATGGATGTCATATATTTCTTAGTTTATTTGATGGAGCCTCACCCTCAAGACTTGTGTTTATCTTTCGAAATAGATAAATAGCTTGAGGCGTAGTACTCTTTCTTTTGAACTATGAAAGATATGGGATCAGTTTGATTTCATATTTTTTTAAACTTATATATATATATATATATATAAATTAAATACCTTTCCGAAGCGAGCGACGGGATTTTGATTCCGGCGGCTGACAGCTTCCAACGGGCAACTCCTCAACTAAAATAGTGCCGACCAACCTCTCATGTCCCAAAAATCCCCAAAACATCCAAAATCATTCCAAACCTCACTTAGACCAATCTTAGCCACTCAATGGGCCCAATTGCACCTAAATCCACTAAAATTGACCAAATATTCTAAATTGCCCCTAAATGCCCAAAATCTGCAATTCACCCCAATTGGTCACCATGACTTGAAATTTGGAGGGTTCATCCTTCATGTAATTAGGATTATTTATTAATTTTTTCAAAGTCAGAGATCACCCCCAATCCTAAAATCCCTAATTGTTAAGGTTAGTTACCTATGTTTGATTAAAATAATTATATGAAGTGAAATAAAAATTAAAAAAATATGGGACTTGCCTTGGTACGTTCACGATGTTTAGAGGGCCTTAGAAAAAATATAAAATGATTTTAAATAGTTAAGTGTATTATCTTATGTAATTAAGCCACTAAAGTTCATAATAAATTAATAAAATAAAATATAATTCAAAAAATAACAAACTTTGATTCACAAAAATAACAAACTTTCATTCACAGTGAAGATAATGAACATATTAAGCCTCTGTAAAATTTGAAACCAATAATGAACATATTAAGCCTCTGTAAAAATTTGAAAACCATTTGAATTAATTTTAATATCAAAATATATTTTCTTAAATAAATAGTTGCACTAAAATAATCATAATAAATAAAATATAATTAAAAAAATTTTGAATAGTGGTTTGTTTTGAAAAGTGGTTTGGGGTGTTCCATGTGACCAGCGACACTAAAAAAAAATAAAATTAATGTTTAAATAAATAGTACATTTTAATTTTTTATTTAAAAATACATAAAAATCACAAAAATATAAAAATGGCCTACTCTACTTAACCTACATTTATGACTCAATGCTCAAGGATTTAAATCTTCTCTAAGGTATTTAAATTGTTATAAGCAACTGGGGATATTTATATTTGCCACATATGAATTATCAGACTTGTGTAAGTCTGAGGTTTAAGTGGCTAGGGCTATGAGGATAATGTTAATGTGTGCTAAAACGAGGGATACAAAGTGAGATTTTAGAATATTATTTCCCACCTTGAAGAGCTTTAATAAAAGTAGAGAGGATAAAGACTGATGGCACTATTCAAGGACTCTTAAGGAGATGATTGCCCTGGATACTCTTATGTTTCCTGTAGTCTTAGTTTGGTTAAACTAATTAACCAGCGGACTACACTACTTTGCAAAGTATTTACAAAAATGAAATTTCTTTTGCCTATTAATGTAAATTCTACATGCATGAAAATTAAATTAAAAATGAAAACTTGTAAAGGCCCACATTTGATCACTTGGATCGGGGATAAGACTACCCTCATTAGCTTATCGAGTTTGTAACTCTTACTCAAGGCTATGAAGCACACAGTCCAGCTCTGAGTCCCCGCCTTTACCAACATTTTACACTAAGTTCTAATCTTCCATATGTGACTATGGGTTTCCTTTTACTTGGTCGTGTTTTACTACTACTAATTTTTTGAATTTTCCCATACCTAATGCTTTTGTTTATTTTCCTGTAATTTGTTTAAATTTCATGTAGCTATACCATGCTTTATTATGCTAACCATGCAATGGTAGTAGAATCCCAGATACGCTAATTAAATATTTACGACAATTTTATTACAACATTTTATTTTATTGTCCTTTTAATTTTGCTTTTTTAATCGCATGACCTTTAAGATAAAAAATAGTAATAAGTTTACCTAGGGTGGATCACTGTAGAAACTAAACACACACCTATTAATTAATTAGATTAATAATTATTGAAATAAATCATAAGACATAAAGTTCTTACCTGGAGCTGTCACTTCAACGAGGAGCTCGGAGCAAGCTAGAGCAAGTGGAGGACACTGATCTACAACAACAAGTCTTTCCTTGGAATTAAATAGCAAGCCATATGATTTCAAGGTAACCTACCTAGTATGTCATAAATCCTTAATTTATTTTTAGGCCTTTGAACAACTAAGTTATGCAATTTAAGCTCTAACTAGATTTAGGCTCTAAGGTTGTTGTACTTTACGACGTAAACCCTCCTAGCTTCCAAGCTATTTGTATGACTGGTCATGCAAATGTAATCTCTAAACAATAAAACTAGTAGAATGAAACATTGAATAATATTTTCTTAAAATTGAAGCTAAATAGTAGGATAGTTTGAGAAGTCCTTGAGGTTTCCCTCGGATTAGTGATAATCTCCTACTTTTCATTCCTTTGGATTCGTGAAAATAATTGTTCCCATTTAATCCATTCCCTTTTAAACTTCCAATGCCCAATCTTGAAAATCTTAAACTTTGACATTCTTGAAAGCAAAACCACTAATCTGAATCCAGAGTTTTCTTAAGCGACTCCGGTTACCTAAGGTGTAATTAACTTTTGGGGCTTGTCTTTAAAGGGAACTTTGGAACCTAGCTTAGTATAAACCCTATCAAATCTTCTATATGAGATAAATAGTTTAGTTGATCAAAACTAATGTCATAAATTCTTTAGTTTGTTTAATTGAGCCACTACCAAGTAATGTGACTATTCTCTGGGATAGGTACATCACTTGCATTATTGTGCTCATTTATTTAAACTATTGCAAGTATGTGATCAGTGCGGTCTTGTATTTTTAAAATTAAAATATTACTTTTCAAAATTATGTATGTATACTTATTAAATTAAATATATTTTCAAACACCATTTTGGCGACCAACCTTGAGGTGACCATCTGTTCAAATCTCAAACATAATAAAATAAGTAAGTCCTAGCCTACTCGTGGATTAATTAAGATATATACTAAACAAAACTTAAGAACAACATAATTCACCCTGGATGATCAATTCAAAAAACTAGTAAGACCATAATGAACTTCAAATGGTTCTGTAGATCCCAAGTTTGTACAAAGTTATCCTCTGGACATTCTTGGGAGATAAGATATTTTAGAGGACCTCTGAGTCTGCTATAATTTCTTGAGGAAAATCATCCTCAAAGTGAGAACAATCATTAAAACCAAATAAACATAAAATCCCTAAGGAATCATCAGGTTATGACTCAAAACTTGATAATTCACAAATCAATAAAAAATACCCTGACATTTCTTATCCTACATTAATAACCCAACACTCAAGGGTTTTTCACTTGGATAATGTGTTTAAACCCTTGTGAGCTGCTGGGGATATTTGGTGTGGCCACATATGGATCATTAGATTGGTGTAAATTTGAGGTTCAGGTGGTGAGGGCACTGATGACACTCCTTATGATTGTTTGAAGTGGGACATTAGAATATTATCTCCTACCCCAATGACATTCGGAGAGGGGATAGGACTGACGATACTATTTACCAACCCTTGGTAATAAATTAGCCCCTTACTTTTTCAGGTTGTCAGCAGCTTAGTCCAATCAAGATGATTAACACATGGATAGTCTAAATTTATCGAAAATATACCTTTACACAACAAAAAATATTTTTTCTCAAGATATCACTACTTTTGACTGCCAAACAAAACTTAATATTCTTGAAAAAGTAAGAGAATTTTAAATGCAAAGTTATGAAAGTCCAATTTTTAATCAGTTTGTTAGATGAGAAATTGCACTCCTGAGTTTGTCAGGTTGGTTGGAAGCACACAACCTAGCTCTGAGCCTCCACCTTTATTAAATTCTTACACTAAATCTTGGTCTTCTGTATGTACCATATAGTTTTATACACTTGTACTTTCTAAACCTTTATATGATGTGATCTAATTCATCCATTTGATACACATGTAAATGGATAAAATCCATTCATCATCCCTGATCGTCCTAACACAAGAGTCGTCTCTCTTCTAGACCTATTATCTCACTCGATTCTCAACCAAATAACTTGGGGTTTTTTTCTACACCTTCATCTGAGTGAGATGAAGCTATTTATATGGTTAAATATGTATAAAATACAAGTTCACTTCACAATCAGTGAAATTGAGGCAAAATGTAGGGATTTCAAGTTATACCATTTCCCAAGAGGTGAGGCCTCGATTGGGTTTGTTAGAGACGATCACCTTGAGTCTACGAAGCTCCTCAAAGTGTTTGTTTGAGCTGAGGTATAGCCTATGTATGATTTTTATTGGATGGTAACTCGAGCTTGGTCTAGAACTATGTTAGGGTGCTCGGGAAAGGGGACTTTTGATTGAGGAAGTGGTTTTAAGGTGTGGTGAAGCTTGTGGAGTAATTAATTTAGGGTTTGGAGGAGTTAGAAGAAGTGGCCAAAATATCCCTAGATTCGGGTGATGAAATTAAGCTTGGAGAGTGGGAATGAGTGGCTAAGGATGGTTGGATTACACTTAGGAAGGCTGGGAGAGGCTATGGAAGCAATTTGACATAGTTTCCCCTAGGTTTTGGATGGTCTCCAAGTTTTGTCATGGAGGGGCTTCTTTATAATTATGGCCAGGGGGGACTCAGGCTCTCATTGGTCGGTGTAAGTAAGCTGAGGTGGAGGGTTTAGTGGTGTAGTTAACCAATTAGAGTTTGCCACATTAAATAGGTAGAATTTTGGGGTTAAGCCATGGGTGACCTTCTCTTTTTTTGGTATTTCTGTAGCTATGGTGGCCACCCGGGCTAAGGGTGGTGGCTAGTTGGCTCAAGGAGGTTAAGGGAAGGTTTAATTGTGATTACCTTGAGAACTTGATGGTTGATGACATGTGTAAGTGGGTTAAGCCAAATAAGGAGAGGAGTTTCCATGATTCATGGGACCTTTAGTCCTTGTCTCAAAAACAAGTTTAGCCTAAGATTTAGGTGGCCAATTCACTTCCTTAGAATGGGTTGGGGAGATTAAGGTTCAATTAAATCAAATGTTTAGGGAAAAATTTGGTTATATGCTTAAAATGAGGTTTGGGCTTAGACATAGAATTTGAGTCAATCATGGACTTAGATCAACACCAATTAATGGTTCTATTTGGCATAGAAGAATGTCATGAGGAATATGGGAATCAATTTTAGTGGATTCAAAATGGTTACATGGGCCAATTGGGTGAAATTTGGAGTTGGGCTCAATTTTGGGGTAATTGGCTTGGATTTGGTCTCAATTGGTATTGCACTGTCGACACAATTTTTGGGGGTCATCTTGTGGAAACTATCGGTTGACAGAATCGGAATCCTGTCACCCGCTTTGAAGGGACATTTAATTTATATATATATATATATATATATATATATA
>NW_018244012.1:26878-28009 GCF_001263595.1 Phalaenopsis equestris | reverse complement strand
TTTGACGGTGAGGCTCAATCAAATAAACTAAGAAATGTATGACATCCATTTGGTATGCAAAACCAATTTATTATAAGTTGACAAGTTCCTCTATTTAATATATTAAATTAAATAGGGTTTATATTAAGTTGGGTTCAAAAAATTTTCCTATAAAGGCTAACCCTTATAGTTAATTACATCATAGATGACCAAAGTCACCTAAGAAAACTCTCGATAAAAATTAGAGGATATTGTCTTCAAGTAGTTCAAAGGAATAGGAATTTTCAAGGAGATCGGATAAAGGAGGTGTGAAAGGAGAATAACTTAAATTTGGAACATATTATAAAGAAAGAGACTTGGGGATGTCACAGATCCTGAGGAGAACCTTGGTGACTTCCCAAGCTACCCTATGGTTTGGTTTCAATTTAGAGGAGAGATATTTAAATGTTCCATTCTGCTGATTTTATTAATTAGGGCTTATATTCATGTGAGACGATCACAAATAGCTTGGAAAATGTGAGGATTTAGGCCGTGACAAACGACAACCTCGGAATCCAAAAACAATTTAGTGATTATATTGTATAGCAGAGCCACACAAAGGCATAAAAATAGACATAGTTTGACGGCGAGGCTCAATCAAATAAACTAAGAAATGTATGACATCCATTTGGTATGCAAAACCAATTTATTATAAGTCGACAAGTTCCTCTATTTAATATATTAAATTAAATAGGGTTTATATTAAGTTGGGTTCAAAAAATTTTCCTATAAAGGCTAACCCTTATAGTTAATTACATCATAGATGACCAAAGTCACCTAAGAAAACTCTCGATAAAAATTAGAGGATATTGTCTTCAAGTGGTTCAAAGGAATAGGAATTTTCAAGGAGATCGTATAAAGGAGGTGTGAAAGAATAATAACTCAAATTTGGAACATATTATGGAATTCAAAGAAAGAGACTTGGGGATGTCACAGATCCTGAGGAGAACCTTGGTGACTTCCCAAGCTACCCTATGGTTTGGTTTCAATTTAGAGGAGAGATATTTAAATGTTCCATTCTGCTGATTTTATTAATTAGGGCTTATATTCATGTGAGACGATCACAAATAGCTTGGAAAATGTGAGGATTTAGGCCGTGACAAACGACAACCT
>NW_018244012.1:16579-26868 GCF_001263595.1 Phalaenopsis equestris | reverse complement strand
GAGTTAGGGCTTATATTATATAGCAGGGCTATACAAAGGCCTAAAGATAAGATGAGGATTTACGTTGCATAAGCAAGCAACCTCGAAGTCCTATGGCTTTTTTGTTTGAAGTCTAAGGAAGGAAGATTGGTTTAGCTGGTATAGACATGTTTTGTTGTTGAAGATAGCCGTGCTGCCCACAGAGCTAGCTTCAAGCTTCTCATCATGGAGAGTTTAAGTTTTCTAATGTGTCTGGTCCTGATGTCAAATCAAATGTTTCCTAAGGCTTTTTAAATATTATGGGGGATGCTAAAGTTGATTAGAGTGACACCGGTTAGGATTCTATTATTCACTTATTCCAGCACCACTATTTTCTTTCAGATTCACTTAGTCTAAATGAATTTACTAAACTCAACTCAATGAGTTCTATACTTTCATTTAGACCATGAGAAATCTCGTTAGCAACCATAGGTTACCTCCTCCAAGGGATTCCCCATTATCCGATAGTGACATTTTAGTTTAGTTATAATTTTCATTTTGTTGTTTTGTTTGTGATTAAATTTTAAGTTGTCTTATATTTTAACTGTTGTGGCAGTGAATTTTAACTTGTTTAATTTTTAGTTTTGGTTTTAACATGCAGGGTGACTTTAAGCATGCAAGCAATAAACAAGAGGGACGAAAAAGTAAATGCAATAACTAAAAAGCGTACCTGTTGATTCTTCTCGCTCCTCCACCTTAATGGTTAGTATTGAAAATATGTATATAATTTTGCAAGGAATTCAAATTGTAGGAGTAGATGAAGGTATAGCTACCAAACCCTAAGTTATGACTTTATTGAGTCTCGAAAGATCCTAGTGGAGTATTTTAGAAAAAATATAGCAAGTTCAATTTGTCTTTCAAAATATTCAAGAGATTTCAAAGTGCTTAGAGCAAGACCCTGAACCACTTTGAAGATTACTTGAAATTTTTTGAGTTCATTTTGAAATCATCATATCGTTCTATTAATCATCCAAGGTTAAGTTAAGGTTATCCCATTGCTCAAGGAAACTTGATGTTTTATTTATCCCAAGGCTAGGACACTCAATTAATCAATCGATGTTCATTTAAGAGTTATGTGGACGGGTGCCTCTAAGGCAAATTTAAGTAAGTAAAGGTTTTAGTTCCCATAGTTAAAATTGGGCTTATAGTGTAAAAAGGTGTTACTCATCAATCATGTTATCTTCTAAATCCGATCAAATGAGTTTAGCCTTTGTCACTACCAACCCATAAACAATCCGAATAGGTTAAATGGTAATCAGCAAAATTTTGATTTAAATGACATGCATTCTTATTTAAAGATCACATTGTCATCAACTATGGGCTTAAAATTAATGAAACATTATCTTCTTAACTTGAGACCGTCACTTGAGAATCGTTTAATTTTGATTACTTCCAAGTCATGATAATTAAGGAAATTACAATTTTGTTCTTATCATGGAAAAGGTTGCAAGTGAGTTCCTACCTTTCAATCCCATGGTATCTCAATCATCCAAACATATTCATTAGGATCAAAATTACCCATTTTCCCTTTCATTAATCTTAAATTTTGATTAAGGCACCAAAATCTAAAGTTACCCCTTTTCCTTTTGGGGCTCTTTACCTCATAATTCATTAATCAAAATTCAAATGACTTTGAGAATTTAGAGTGTCATATCCATTGGTCAATTAAAATATCAGGCTTTTAAAATTTAATTTAATTTAAATAATTATTTAAATCTATGAATTAGTATTTTCAAAATTGATTTAGTTAAATATCCAAAGTAAAGTTTTTATTCATGAGAAAATTATTAGAGGTCCCCTTAGGTCACAGAAACACTTAAACAAAATTCCATGACTTTTTGAATTAAATCTCTATCATTTTTATTTAATTATGAATCAATTTTAATGATTTAATTACATTTAAAATAAATTTTTAATTACAAAGTTATCTTAATTTTATAATTTTTAATTTATTTATTATAATTATTTTAATGGGAAAGATAAGGAAAATTCATTTTTAAGCACTTAAAATGATTTATAACATTGAAAAATTAGGAAAATTATTTTAATGAGTCCCAAGTGATCAGGAGACCATTAGACACATTTTAAAATATTTTTGTATTTCTCGGATTATTAATTATTTAAATTATTTTAAATTCAAAATAAACCTAAAAAATCAAGTATTTTCTCAAAAATAAATTTTATTTTTCCTAAGTTCCCTAGATCAAAAGGAACTGAAAAAAATCTTTTCATAATTTTCCCACGTGTATTTGATTTACTATAATTATATTTGTACAAAAATGCATGGTTTGTTAGAAAATCAACTTTAGTGCTCAAATTTAGTCAAATAATTTTAAAAATTTTCCAATGGGTAAACATGATTTTTATACACAATGTGGAATTGATTTTGTCAATTTTTTATTAGTATTTAATTTACATATATTAAAACAAGGTATATATACATTTAATTAAGTATAGAAATGTAAAAAATAATTCAAATCCTCATGACATTTTTCTTAAGCTTCTTTGACTATAAGATACATACTAAATTATTTTCATAAGCCAAAATAGTCATCTTAGATTGAAAATTAGGGTTAGAAGAATAGAGATGCCCTCTGACCTTGGAAAAATTAGAGGACATAACCTCTATCATGAGGAAGAAACCCTCAAAATTTAAAGCCATGGTGAGCAATGCTTGATCATAATGAATTAAAATACTCCAGAGAATATTTAATTCATTAAAAATAAGAGAGTCATTGAATAATTTTTATTTTTAGACCACTTTATTCTTTTCTGTTCACTGAGTAAGAGGGTATTTTTATTTTAAGAGGGTATTTTTATTTTAGAGGGTATTTTTATTTTATTTTTATGATTTTTTGTAGAGAAAGATATGGATTTTTGGAGTTCAGGCATTAAAATAAATTCATATTTTTCTACTTAAACACGCGACATTGACTGGATCATAGGCAACTCCAAAAGAGCATGCATTGTTCCACCATTTGACACCGCCTCCTGACTCAGCTACCATGCATCCTTCCTTTTTGCTTCAACCGTTGGTCCAACATGATCTCAACCTTCCATAGAATAAACGCACGATCAAATGACATCCGTTCATCATCCCTAAGTGACCTAACCCATGAGCCGTTCACACTAAACCTTAAGATCCCGAGCTAGACTCAACCAAATCACATGGGTTTTGTTTCTAAACTTTAATGTACTCAAGACAAGAATATATATATACGGCTTATACAGTAAATACGTATGAAGAATCATAATTGGCTCCAATTAGGGTTGAGGTTCAATAACATTGTCTGAGAGGAAAGGCTTCAATTATATGGTTGTGGCAGCTTTGAATGGACTCAACAAACCTCTAGATGAAGTCCTAGGCTTTGGTGAATTGTGTAGATATGATTTCAATCAAGTTTGATTTTAGGTGTTGGTCTAGAGTTATGTTAGAGGTTGTTTGGGATGGGGCTTTTGTGGGAAATCAACTCCTCTCACCGTAGGGATGATGTGTGCACAGTTAATTGGAGTTTGGTGAATTATGGAGGTATGGAGAAATTTGTCCTAGTTTTGGGGCAAATTTCAATGAAGAAATTGGCTCTATGGGGTGGCTGTGAGTGGCTGAGAGCAAAGGGATTGAACTTAGGAAGGTTTGTAGAGGCTCTAGTGAGATTTTGACAGAGTTTCCCCAAGATTTTTAAGATATTCTACTTTATTTATGGAGGGGTAAACTTAAATCCATGGCTGCTTAGGAAGGTTTGGAGAGGCTCTAGTGAGATTTTGACACAGTTTCCCCAAGATTTTTAAGATATTCTACTTTAGTTATGGAGGGGTAAACTTAAATCCATGGCTTCCTGGTGGATTTCAGGGGGGGTTTGATGGGTACCAAATCTTGCTGAGGTGGAGGAAAGAAAAGCACAAGCATCTAATTGGTGTGAGCCAAGCGAGGGAGTAAAAATTTTGAATTTTGGCCATTTGGGGCTCCTTTGAGGTGACTATTTGTAGCCGCTGAGGTGGTGGCTAGCCATGGTCTGGTCACCTCTGAGCTCAGGGAGGTCAGGGGGTGGCTAATTATGATTAACTCCCAAAGATAAGCAATGATGGCAAAGATATTTCAAGTTTAGGCCAAATATGGGATGAAATCACTAAAATCAAGGGTTGATTGGTCCATAGCTCATGTAGGGTGGGCTGGGTGAGTCTAGCATTATAACTAGGGTGCACTTGGTGGCTGGAGTGGTCCATGGTTGGCCAATTTGGCATAGCATAATCAATTTTGTTGCATGGGTTCAATTTGGGGTAAATTGTCTTGAAGTTGGGTTTGTCTTAGGCTATCCATGACGTTGAGCCCAATTGATTGATTAATTTTTTGAGAAATATTTTCATGTGGGGGTTTATAAAAGACTTGGAGTGATTTTGAATTGATTTGGTGGGTCAATTTGAGGGATTTTGAGCATGTGATCAATTTGGGGATGTTGGGTTAGGCTTGGGTTTAGATTGGGCTAGAATTGAGTTAGGTCCAAATTGAGAGTTTAAAATGTTCTAAGAGAATGTCATGAAGAGTTCTCAACATTAATTGAGTGCCAGTTTTGGGGTTAGGGCATTCAATTTGGTGGAATTTAGGCATATGCTAAATTAGGGCAAATTTTGGGAATTTTCGATTTGGGTTGATATTAAGTGAAATATAAGCCTTAACAAGGCCAATTTATGGTTCAATTTTTTGTGTGGAGACGTTTCAAAGAGTTTATGATGCATATTTAGGGCAATTGGAAAGGTTTGGGGGTTCAATTGGGCGGGATGTTGGTTTTAGGTTAAATTGGGCCTTTTTGATTTAGGTTGAAATTGGACTAAAATATAAGTCTATTGGACTTGGTTTTGGTTTTAATTTAGTTTTATCATGATGAATTTGAATTTATAATTAAATTTGGGGAAATTGGGGTCAAATTCATGGACATTTAGGGTGAATTTGGGGAAATTGGGCCTTAAAGGGCAATTTGGGGCTTTTGGTCAAAGCATGTAAAATTAATCAAATTAGGTCCAATTGAAGGGTCCAAGTTAGTTTTAGTGACATTTGAGATAATTTTGAGGGTTTTGGGAAATTATTGGCCACCAAGGGTATTTTTGTAATTTTTGCAAATTTAGGGATATTTTGGTAATTTTGGCAATTTTGGGAGATTTTGGGCAATTTGGGTAGTTTCAAATGTTTTCAGATGATTTTTGAACAAACTTGGATATTTTGGTCAAATTTGGGGTTTGAGGGTGTTTTAGTAAATTGGGTAGATTTGGGGGGTAAAAGGCTAAGTTTGGTATTTTGGTGAAAGTGAGGTGCAAAACACTTTATTTGAGCCATAGAAAAATGGAATCTCTATTTGGGTCCTCTATGTACTGGTCTAGGCTAGACCCTAGCATAGGGCTAGTTGGTCTAGGGGACCATCTACATGAGACTCCCAAAAGATCAAGGGACCAAAGTCTACATGTTTGGGTTTAGAGTTGTGAGTGAATGTGAGTCTGAGTGAGTGCACGCTAAGAATAACACCCAGGGTCAACTTTAAGGCCAAGCAGTCCTGTAAGGACTCCCCTTGAGCTCCCCCATATTGACCCCACGTACTAAGTTCTAAAGGTTAAGACCAGTATGTGGAACTTTAAGTTGAGCAGATAAGAGTTTAGAATTTCTAATGGTGAGGGTTCCCTTTCTAATCCTCTAGGAATAGTCAACAGGAAAGTCCTATGACTAGACTTTAGCCTACTAAAGGGGAAAGAGCTAGACCTCAACCAAAAGTGAGGTCAGGAAATGGACTCCCAATAGGTGTGGTGTGTCGAGCAAGCACACCACACGTATTGGCATTGACAACAGACTTAGAATGAAGTGTAAAATCGAGTGTCAATTGTTTCTGCTGGGGGTAAAATATACTCTCACTGGGAAAAAAAGAGAAGATTTTGGGGACAATCGTCAGGCAAAACGGTAGCCCCGAGAAGACTCAATTTGAATCGAATATATCATAGAAAGTTTGGATTTCAATTTAAAATTTTAAGGAGGTGAAATTATGCATGAGGAAACCGGATTGGGTGGAAAATACAAGCACAGAAAAGGGAATAGGGCATCAAAACCTACCCCAAAAGTAAGAATGGGAATAGGACGTCTAAGCCTAACCTGAAATGATAAGATGAGAATAGGACGTCTAAGCCTATCCCAAAAGTGTAGATAGGAATAGGATGGCTAAGCCTACCCCGAATGTGTAGATGGGAATAGGACGTCTAAGCCTACCACAAAAGTGAGGATAGGAATAGGACGTCAAAGCCTACCAAGAAAGTGTAGATGGGAATAGGACGTCAAAGCCTACCCCGATAGTGGAGGATGGGAATAGGATGCCTAAGCCTAACCCAAAAGTAAGGATGGGAAAAGGACGTCTAAGCCTGACCCAAAATGTAAAGATGGGAATAGGACATTTAAGCCTATCCTGAAAGTGTCGATGAGAATAAGAAGTCTAAGCCTACCCCAAAAGTGTAGATGAGAATAGGACGTCTAAGCCTACTCTGAAAGTAAGGATGGGAATTGAAATTTAGGTATCAAAAACAACAAGAGAATCGTATGCCATGCTCCCTTAAGGTGGTCTTAAGCCAATCTCGAAAGTATTGAGAATAGGATACCTTACTCCATTTATGGTGGTCTTAAACCCATCTCAAAGATATGAGTATAGAATCAGATGCTTTACTCCATTTAAGATGGTCTTAAACCGATATCAAAGGATGAGAATAGGATGTCTTACTCCATTTAAGGTGGTCTTATACCAATCTCAATGATATGGGTAGAGAATTAGATGCCTTACTCCATTTAAGATGGTCTTAAACCAATATCAAAGGATGAGAATAGGATGTATTACTCCATTTAAGGTGGTATTAAACCTATCTTGAAGATTTGTGTAGAGAATCAGATGCCTTACTCCAATTAAGGTGGTCTTAAACCGATATCAAAGAATGAGAATAGGACACCTTACTCAATTTAAGGTGGTCTTAAGCCAATCTGGAAGATTTGGGTAGATAATCAGATGTCTTACTCCATTTAATGTGGTCTTAAATCGATCTTAATGGATGAGAATATGATGCCTTACTCCATTTAGGCTGGCCCTAAACCTATCTTGATGATATGGGTAGAGAATCGGATGCCTTATTCCATTTAAGCTGATTTTAAATGGATCTCAAAAGTATTGAGGCCCTAAACCTATCTTGATGATATGGGTAGAGAATCGAATGCCTTATTCCATTTAAGGTGGTTTTAAATCGATCTCAAAAGTATTGAGGATAGGATGTCTTAGTCCAATTAAGGTGGTCTTAAACTAATCTCAAAGATCTGGGTAGAGAATCAAATGCCTTACTTGCCTTAAGGTGGTCTTAAATCAATTCTCGAAAGTATTGAGAATAGGATGCCTTACTCCATTTAAGGAGGCCTTAAACCAATCTTGAAGATATGGGTAGAGAATTAGATGTCTTATTCCATTTAAGTTGGCCTTAAACCGATCAAAAAAGTCTTAAGAATAGGATGCCTTACTCCATTTAAGGAGGCCTTAAACCAATCTTGAAGATTTGGGTAGAGAATTAGATGTCTTATTCCATTTAAGTTGGCCTTAAACCGATCAAAAAAGTATTAAGAATAGGATGCCTTACTCCATTTAAGGTGGTCTTAAAAATATCTCAAAATATTGAGAATAGGATGCCTTACTCCATTTAAGGTGGCCTTAAACCTATCTCAAATATATGTATCACGTTAGGAAGGAAAGTTCTGGGATTCACATCCAACCCAAATGGTGACGAGGAAAACATATTGGAATCTCGATACTAACCCTGAGAACAACATGAAAATAGTGCAGAGAATTTGTGGTGTTAAGCTCATACATATGTGACATGTGAAGATTGACATTGGTGAGGAAAATTTGTGAGACTTTGTACATAGTATGAAATTCTACGAGGATGTGAGGAAATTGGCGCAGACCAAGACAGTTGTGCTAGACAAGAAAAGAGTAAAAAATCTCAAACTACAGAGAAACAAACTCAACAAATTTATCATTTTGTTTTCTTGTTGTTTTTATCAAATTTAATTATCACAATATGTTTTCAAAATTTAATTTTTATTAGTTGATTTTTCAAAATGATATTTTATTTAAATTTTGTTATCATCGAATTCTTATTGTTTTATTCTTTGTTCATTGTAGTTTAGAACCAACGTATGGTTCCACGGCTTTTTATCCATCACCAAAAAGGGCAATTTGAAAAATATGTTGAAATCTAAAATAAATTTCAATAATCTGTTTCAAACAAGTGTTGCAGACTGATTACAGGCTGAAGCATCAAAAGAAACAACATGCTAAACACATCTGAAACATCACATGCTGAATACATATCATATATGCTGCTCTGACGCAATACAAAAGGTAACAAAAATTGTCTACCTGTCCTCTATCGGACAAGCTCCTGATCAAGATGACCTACTAAGCCACGCTCCAGGATAAGAGTTTCTCTTTTGGTGTACTTTGAGGTACAACCATCTCATACCTTGTATGATTGTGGCTCCTCCAATTCTGGATCCGGTCAAAATCCATATAGCCTCTTGTTATTTTCCATCCTTGTGAGTGTAATGGAAACTCTGTGCATGGCACTCCAAGAATGCAGTGTTTTGCTAGATCAGCTCTATTTCCTTTCAGAATTAGTATAGAACCCACCAGCAGTGTAATTGCAACTAATCCTCTGAACTCACCAGGTTCGACAACGTCGATTTCTTTCCCAAACAAAATGTCGCTTTTACTCATGAACAAGACCATGCAGAAAGATTTGAAAAAATCATGGTGATCTATATGTGGGGTAATACAGTCTCCCTCTTCATAAATGTTGATGAAACAACTGTTTGGAATGCAATCCACTGGCATTCATAAATGTTGATGATACAACTGTTTGGAATGCAATCCACTGGCAACACTCTCAATCTAACCATCTTCTTTATCATCCACTTTATTGAGGGAGGCAATGGATCCACCTCTTTATGTCTTAAGATCCTCGGGGGGTTCCCATCCCTATCCTTAGTGAAATTGTAGCAACAACCACATTGAATGGTTATCCTGCCTTTTCCACGCATCCACTTTTGTGGGTTTTGAATAAGTTCTTTCCATCAGAAGATGAGCTCAACCTCTGTCCCTCAGATCAACATGCAGTCAAGAATGCTTCTTTCTTCACTTTCAGAAAAGACTCTGGTGTACAATTCCAGACCTTCCAGTATATTGACAAATTTTCCCTGAACATCTTCATAAAATTCAAACTCTCTCTTATTTACCTTGCTCACTTTGTCCAATTATGCCAAAGTAACCATCTACGACTGTCGGGGCTGCTCCCTCATTTCAATATCCATAGGAATCCATGTCTGCGCTATCTCTATATCCAATACGATATATGATTCTCCAACTGAGTGACCGATAGTCTAAAATTCACTGTCGGTAGATGCATACTCCTCAAGAGTGTTGTAACGCTCTAAGTGGAGGACGTTAAAGTCTGTGCGTTCTCCAAATGCTCCTGCGTCTGGTATCTATTTAGGGATCTCAGCGTTGCACGTTGGGCAACCCGCACAAAGCTCATCTATAATTGCCGGTAACGTTGGCTTTGTAGAAAATGTAGACTCATCCTCTGTGGCAGGCAAACTGGAGGAAGCCTCTCTCATGCAAGCGTAATAGATTTTCCTTTTAGAAATTGTGGTCAGTAAGTTTTCTACCTCTTTCAGGTGTCTTTATTCTTCTCATAGGAAAGCTCTCTATTTTTGGTGTTTGGTATTTCGGTGTTGAGTTCTTTTTAATTGTGCATCTGGCAGTCTCTCATCATTAGCACTGACTAGATGTCCTGTTGGCGCGATTATCATAGACGGCAACAAACTAGTCCCTTCCATCAGATTTTGCTGAGCTATCACTTTCTTCTTCTTCAGTGAGGAATCCTCTTTAGTGCTGCTCTTTAACAGCAGTGGTAGCCCTTCTCTCTCTCGACGACTGACCACATTCATCAGAGGACCCTCATATTGCACGTCGACCTGACTGAAGTCCAAGTCAAAGTCTATGATGCCACCCTAAGATGCCTTTTTCTTGTTAAGTGTGAGATTCCAGCCATCCTTGCAAGCAAAAATCAGCTTCTGTCCAAACCATTTTTCTTCACATGACAAAATAAAGATCAGTGCGCTGAAATTTAGCAGGAATAAGAATAAAACAAAACATTTACTATACACAATTTTTGTTTACACGGTTGCCAAGATTAAATATATATAT
>NW_018244012.1:15122-16514 GCF_001263595.1 Phalaenopsis equestris | reverse complement strand
TATATATATATATAATTTTTAATTTAATAAAATATCAAACTTAAAAGTGAAAAGGAGAAAAATGAAGTATGCAACTTCAAAAGTCTTCATTTTATTGAGGTTAATTTTATTAGAAAATTTTGGACCCATTCATAGACGATTGGTCAAATAAATAACTCCAGAACAATCAAAGTTTCAAAAAAACAATTTCAAGTAGCCTCACATAAGATAGTGTGTCTTCAAATATTGTCCATTAAGCGACAACATAGGTCTTTCACCTCGGAAATCTAATAGCTGGTAAGCTCCTCCTAAGTAGAGCTTCTCTATGAAAAATGGTCCCTCCCAAGGTGGTTTGAATTTTCCACCTATCTTGTGACGTGTAAGAATAGGTCTTTTGAGAACAAGAATTAGGTCACCCACTTTGAACGTCCTTGAGCGGACTAATTTATCATGAGCTCGTGCCATTCTGTTGACCTCACTTTTGGTTGAGGTCTAGAAATTTTTTTAATAGCCTAGGTCTAGCCATAGGATTTTCCTATAGACTAGTCTTAGAAAATTAGAAAGGATACCCTTAGCATTAGAAAATCAAAACTCTTCTCTTTACTCAACTTGAAGTTCCACATATTGGTCCTAACCTCTAATATTTAGTAGGTAAGATCATTATGGGGGAAGCTCAAGAGGAGTTCCTATAAGGCTACTTAGCCTTAAAATTGACCCTGGGTGTTGACTTGGAACTAGGGTACACCATATCTTCACAATACATTGGTCTATGACTCGTTCAGAATGATTCTCTACCCAATTGCACTTGAAATGCCCCAACTTGGCATTTTGCCTCTAGGCACCTCCAAATTACTTAATGTCCCATGCGACCCAAATTTGGCTAAAATTCCTAAATTCTGCCAAAATACCTAAAATTGATCAAAACACATTTCAAACAACTTGAATACATATACAAAAAATTCCAAAAATGGCCAAATTTCTAAGATACCCCTCCATGACCCAAAAATCAAAAAATTCCAAACTTTTCTAAAAAATCCCAATAAATCCAAAATATTCCTAATTTCATTTTGTCCAACTACACAATGGTCCAATTTGGTCAATTTGACCATCTTTGATAAAACCCCCAAATTAGCCCCAATATTGGCTAACACCCCAAATCTCAACAATTAAATGCCTTATATCTCAATTTGGCATCCAATTTTTATTTAAAATCCTTTATAAGGTCATTTGTGACCAAAAACAACAATCAATTTGAGCTTAGCCCAAAGCTAGCTCAAGTTTGACCCAAATTTGACCCTTAAGGGCTTAGTTTAGGTCTAAACCCAAACCCATCAAAATCCATACAAATTGACCATCAAAAATTTCAAAACAACTTTCATCCTTAATGAAAGTTTTTCATCATGATGTTTTACA
>NW_018244012.1:0-236 GCF_001263595.1 Phalaenopsis equestris | reverse complement strand
AGGGAGGAGAGAGGAGCAAAGGGGAGAGAGTGAGAGAGACAAGAGAGGAAAAGAATGATGAGAGAAAAGAGAGAATAAGGATGGAAGACATGAGAGTGAGGAGGTTGTTTAAGATGGAAGGAAAGAGGGAGGGAGTGAAGGAATAATGGAAGACTTAAATGAGTGAATGCAATGAGAGATAGAGGGGAATCTAAAGAAAGGAGAGATGAAGGGAGAGAGGAAGGGGGAGGGATGGA
>NW_018244011.1:0-304 GCF_001263595.1 Phalaenopsis equestris | reverse complement strand
CTCGCTTAGCCTAGCTATGGTCGATCTCCCTCGCCTGCGTCTCTCTCACACTTAGCATTGTTCTTCTTCTCTCCCTTCTCACTCGATGCTCTGGTTACTTTGTTCTGTCAGATCATGCGATTTTTGGCACCGTAGATTCATGCAGTTGTCGATGGAATGGTGGCTTTCTTCATGCAATTTTTTGCTCTTTTTTTTCAAAATTTTTGCATGATTTTACGTATTGGTGATTTGTGATTTCTCATTTACGATTTTGTTTAGAGAAGTTCTGGTTGGGATTTGATGAGGAATTGTTTAAAGTTGTTTA
>NW_018244010.1:0-932 GCF_001263595.1 Phalaenopsis equestris | reverse complement strand
ATTTTAAAATGAGCATAGTAGTTATAATTTTTTTTTTAAATTTTAAGATTTCTGAATTTTTTTTCGTAAAAAAAATTGTTATTTTTTCGTTCAATAAAATTCATTAATATATTTTCTTAAAATACAAAATTACAATTACTATAGCAATTGCCACTGCATGCCTACGCTTATGGCTATCTAACCATGTGCACATGATTGCATGTGTGCTTGCCGACCAGACTATGGTGCCCTTATGGGTGCATGTGCACGTTACACAGCCATGCAGAATTACATGCGTGCATGCATGTTGCCAGCATCAGTGGAGGCTGGTTGGCCTACGCATTGCCTAAATTTTTCTATCTCAACATTTTTTTATGTACGATACTCAATTTTGATATTTAGGTACAAAAGGGCCTTTATAGTTGGCTTTGAGTAAATTTAAAGAGTGTAATTTTAACAATTTTCATTTCAATCACTATGCAAATTAAAAAAAATAAAATTATGGATGAGAAGACTTTACATTTTTCATGGCCTCGATGGAAGGTCCTCATTAACGTTAAGGGAGAATTAGTGTCTTACAATTTATTTGAAGTTGTAATTTTACAGCTAAAGTATTTTAACAACTCAATCTATATATTTTAGAAAGATATATGTTTCAGTTTTAGAAAATGGAAGACAATTGATATGCTATAAAAAATTTCACTTGATCAGGCACAAATCATAATGTAATTTATCTTATACAACTACGGAGTCAAATTTAGAATCACCCTAATTATGATTTTAATAAATTTATAATAAAATTGAATGTATCAACAAGATGAACAAAATAGAAAGCGAACCTATCCAAATCCTAAATCCCAAATGAGCCCATATTAAGAATTTATATATAATTGAACCTTACGTACATATAATCAAAGAAAACAACTAGAAAAAAAGAATTCAATGAGTTAATT
>NW_018244009.1:0-1531 GCF_001263595.1 Phalaenopsis equestris | reverse complement strand
TAACCAAACTAAAAAAATTTGTTCATGTTCATCTCATTTACTCATCGAACGAATCGAACACGAACTCATTGACGAACCAAACATGAACTGTTCACGAACAACGAGCTTTTTGACAGTCCTATCTACAAATTAAGCACCCTCTTTCATCCTTTCTTCAAATTCTCGCTCAGACATCAAAGATAAAAACATTTCATAATTTTGATTTGAAGCAATTCCATACAGGGCACCTGAAACAATGCTATGTACAAATCAAACGCCCTATTTCATCAATTTTTCAAATTCTCACTCAAACATCAAAGGTAGTGATTAAACTCCATCCCATATTTTTCATTTGAGGCAATTACTTACAATGCACCCAAAACGTTGCTATCTACAAATTAAGCACTTTTTTCATCCATTTTTGTGTTTCTCGTTCAAACAAAAAAATAAAAATTATATGTAATTTTAAATTGAGGCAATTACATACAGGGCACCAGAAGCAATGCTATGTACAAATCAAACATCCTATTTCATTCATTTCTCAAATTCCCACTAAAAAATCAGTGGAGGAAATGTACAAGGCCATCCCAAATTTAACATTTCATCGGATTACATAAAGGGCACCCGAAGCATTGCTATATACAAATCAAGCACATTCATTCATCCATTCTCCAAATTCTCTTTCGAAAAATCAGTGGAGATAAAAACACTATTCCACAATTTTTATTTTTTTCGCAAATTGTAAATCACAAAATCATCGGAGTTAAATCAGAAAGCCACAAATTGCAAAAATCACAAAATTCTCACAACAAACAAACTGCAAATGAAAAAGTCAAAGATCGCAAAGAGAAAGCCATTCCATAAAAAATGAGCACAGGAATTACGTACAGAACACAGTAACCAGAGATCGGAGGGAAGAGGAAGAGGAGAAAAAAAACCACCAGAGAGAGACGTGCGAGAGGCTCGAGAGAAGTGCTAGAGAGGCATGAGAGAGAAACGAAGAGAGAGAGAGAGAGGTACCTAGGATTCGCGAGAGTAATCGAGAGAGGCAGAGGTACCTAGGGCAGAGAAGACACGAGAGAGGGAGCCACAGGGTCGAATGGGGCAGTAGGGTAATAATTACGCGAATAAATGGGGGCCGCAACCACGTTTAATACAAATTATTAGGATAAGCTGCAGCACTGCGGTAACCAAACGCCTCAGCCTACTTTTTCAAAGCACACCGCACCAAATAAGCCTACTCAAATGGGCCCCAAGGAACTGGTTTGAACTTATATATCAATAATATTATGCGGAGCAAATTTAAAGGAATATTATTCTATAAAAATAAAATCAAACAAATATAAGATATGCACTAATAATATGATGGCCTCTTATAATTCAAGTGTCGAGGCTCCTATAACCACTTAAAGAACCCCATTAATGACGAGCTTTCAGATGTTAAAATAGCCCTTTACAAAGCTAGAAATTGTATGATAAGGACGACGTGGCACACTTATATTGCATAAAATATCTCCTCAATCATAGAGGCACACATAAGGAAAATAATTAG
>NW_018244008.1:0-323 GCF_001263595.1 Phalaenopsis equestris | reverse complement strand
AAATATTGAGTGATATATCATTAAGTAAAAAATAAAAAAAAATTACAGGTATATAGCTCATAAACATCGCTGGCAAACATCATATTCCAAACATGTTTGCAACGTACATATAACATACATATTAAAGGTATGAGAATAATTTTTGGTCTTTGCAGCCGTTGACCACTGGTGAGCAGTGCTTACAATAATATAGACTTAACAAGAATATGATGTTTGTTCCTAACACTTGTATTTTCTTTGCGTTATATGCCGAGAAGTGTTGTATTTGGTGTGAAATAGTAACCTTGTTCTCCCAGTTGTGTGAAAAAAAGATGTATCACTAC
>NW_018244007.1:0-298 GCF_001263595.1 Phalaenopsis equestris | reverse complement strand
TATGTGTTTATGGGCCCCATATATCGGAATGAACAAGTTTGAAAGGAAGATACATATGATTGCTAAAAGGAACAAAAGGTAGTCTATGCTGTTTAGTAGTATTACATGAGTTGCAAAAAAAGAAGAAGAAATTGAAATTCATGAATATGGATGTTGATTAGAAATATGTGGGGATGGTCCCCATACATCGGAATGAACAAGTTCAAAAGGAAGATATTTATGCTTGCTAGAAGGAACAAAAGGTAGTCTATGTTGTTTAGTAATATTACATGAGTTGCAAAAAGTAGAAGAAATTGAA
>NW_018244006.1:0-787 GCF_001263595.1 Phalaenopsis equestris | reverse complement strand
AGTTATTAAAATTACATATTTATTTCAATTACCTAATACTGACAGATAAACAAATTGAACTTCATTGTTGCGATTAAAGTATTGCTTTTCTAAAATCTTAGTTTGCAGTTCTAAACCACTCCCTGTGGGATCGATATCTAGGACTCCATTAGAGTCCTATATTACTTGAGTGATGCGTATGCTTGCGTTGATAAGTGTGACTTTACAATTATTGAATATTTATTATGACCATATTTAACTTATATTTTTAAGCATATATAAAGTCGTCGGTCAATATCTTGAACTTTTTAAGGATTATTTTTGCCCACATTAGTCCAAAATCAATTGTGAGCATTATGGAAATCATAATGTATTGCAGTGAAAAATCATTATTTTGATCCACCAAATTGTTCCATCATACTTTCTAGCTAAAGGTGCAACATGATGGGATTATGGCATTTTCTACATAGCTAAAAATTTTAGACCTTGCTAATAAAATGCATATCAATTAAAAGAAGTGGTTCTACTCTGCTCATAGCAGAAATGGTTGAAACATTCAAACTGAGTTGCAGCAATTAGGAAGGAGATGTCTAGTCTCCTACCACTAACAGTTAAAGAAGAGAAGAGCTTTTAAGCATTGAAGAAGATGCAAATTAATAATGATCGCTTCACTTTGTCATTTTCCTAAAAGAGATGTTAAAAGGTAAATATATTGAAGTTGGTGCTCTTCTAAATTTTGTTATCAATTAGTTGGTTAATTTCCATTATGATTCTTTTCATGTTATCATAGATGAGAAGTAAAGGTTAT
>NW_018244005.1:0-2272 GCF_001263595.1 Phalaenopsis equestris | reverse complement strand
AATTGCAAAATTTAAAATTATTTCAATTAATTTATTGTCCAACAAATGAGTATTGCAGCAATCAAATGGCAGGGGAAAAAAAAAAGAGGGAAATTTCTTATAATAAGTAACTTATTTGTATGAGAACTCCTGCTAAAGATTCCAGAACTGGAAAAAAATCAGAAATAATGACAAGTTCAGCCTATATGTATGGTTGAACATTAAAGCTATTAAATCTTAGTACAATATGGAAAATGTGAATGTGGACTTGAAACCATATACATTATGCATGAACAAGACTAATAGCAGATGTCCCTTGGAATTACTGATGGAAACAAATATGTGATAATTTTCATTGCTAATTTTGTAATTTATTTCATTATTATTATGATAATACACTTATGAAAGGTATATTTATTGTGTTTTCCAGTGTATACAGGAAATTAGATAAGTCAGAAGGCAAAAGAGATGAAACAGGTGCAAATTACCAAAGTGCAGAAAATATGACAATGTGGAATAGTTGTGCCAAAATATATAACATAATTAAGCCACTCTCTCTGGTCTGTGGCGTAATTATGACAGTTAACGGTGTAATCACGCCGAACTGTGGCGTAATTATGCCTTATGCTGGTTTTGGGCATAGCAACACCGATGTCCATCCAGACTCTGTAATTTGATGAATTAGGTATATATGGAGGCGGATTTGAAGCCATAATCAATATAAGGAGATGCATGAAGACCTAAATTTGGCCTTGGGGGCTTTGCCTCTATAGTGGAAAAGAATCTTTGGGGCTCTAGGACTTCTCCTAAGGGTACGCTTGAGGGTTTTTCCAATTTTTTTCTCTTTTCATATTTTTATATTGAGAGTTTGGAGACGATTGTCAGCAGAGATTGATTACATTTCTATGAGGGAGATTTACGCAACGTTTGTATTGAACAAAGAGGACCACGGTGCATTTTAAGGACCGATTGGCTCAGATTTGGGTTTGATGTACATCTTGTATTGTTTTCCTTTTTATGCCCACAATAACAGTTTTAATACTTTCTTTTCTCATGCACTATAGTTAATCTTATTTTCGTACTCCTGTCATGTAAGATGTGATTTTCTCGCTATTTTATCCTATGAAATTCGTTCACCTTCGTTGTGCTTGGATTATTTCATATGTTGATGTGTTAACTCTTCGGCATTAATTTACTTCTAATCTGACTCAATAAAACGTTAATATTCATTCTGATCTATGACTTCTAACCGTCGCTTAAAAGAACAAGTATGTTAACACTATCATTAGGAAATTGCAACCTAAATAGGGAACTAAAGGATTCATGAAAAACACTCCAAGTTAAACCCCTTAACTGTAATATGATTTTCAACGCTTCTTATAACTTAGACATAGGCTAAAGAGGATTTCCCTTGTCAACAATAATATGAGATTTTATAAGATAAACATCGTGAAATTACTAGGCTGGTGTCATCATTCATATCTGAAACTGACAACTTGCCTCATGGAAATGATACGCGAACTTTTTTTTTGTATTATTACTTGATCAAATTGTATAGTTGTGTGATTGACCGATTGCCTCGCATTAATTTCGGGCAACAATTATCCATGCCAAATAACTTCAATATAAAAAGGCATCAACATTAAGAATAAATTGATTTCCTTAAGTTGGGTTTTTATTGACCTGTTAAAGGGCGACAACAACAACAAGCTATTATCCAACTAAATGGGGTCGGCTACATGAATCCTTCTTTTCCATTATATCTTATTGAGTGTCATATTTTTAGTTCATTCTAAATTAAGATCAATTTTTTTATACATGCCAAGTCCTTTAAGGTCTACCTCTAAGTCAAATCCAAAACATCTACTCTCCTAACAAAGTCATTAGATGGTCAACGTTTAATGTGACCAAACCATTTATGGTCTCTCTAATATCGTTTATCATTGGAGTGACGCAGACATGGGCGCAGCCGCGGGCAAATAGGATGCCGGAAAATCCCGTGCGTTTCCCCGTGCGTTTTTATGTTAAAAAATAACTGGTCTAGATCAGGGAGGGTCGATCAGCCCTTCCACTGTAAATTAGCACCTCCTTTCCATAGGGGGATCCAATCCAAGTTTCCTTTGTCTTAGGTTTGCAGTTTTTCCGAGTTTTTGTCAAGACTATCATCGGCGCCTTCTTGTTCCCTCCTATAGTTGTATCCGAAGGCGAGAAGGTGTTTCGTTTGTAACTCGTCCTTAAAATTTGTCTATCTATCGTTCCCTCCTTCCCAAAGCTCGTCTATTGTCGTCGTTAT
>NW_018244004.1:0-560 GCF_001263595.1 Phalaenopsis equestris | reverse complement strand
AGCAAGTTGGGGGTGGCTGTAAGAGGGCAGCTTCATGAGGGGTTGGCTAGAGGACGACAACAAGCTGGTAGGTGATAGGAGGGGCAGACAACAAGCTGGAGATGGCTAGAAGGGTTGGCAACGATGATCGACTGCAAAAAAATAACTAAGGGGTGTGTGGGTGGAGCCAACTTAAACAATAACGACGACAATAGACGAGCTTTGGGAAGGAGGAAACGATAGATAAACAACTTTTTAGGACGAGTTACAAACGAAACACCTTCTCGCCTTCAGATACAACTATAGGAGGGAACAAGAAGGTGCTGATGATAGTCTTGACAAAAACTCGGAAAAACTGCAAACCTAAGACAAAGGAAACTTGGATTGGATCCCCCTATGGAAAGGAGGTGCTAATTTACAGTGGAAGGGCTGATCGACCCTCCCTGATCTAGACCAGTTATTTTTTAACATAAAAACGCACGGGATTTTCCGACATCCTATTTGCCCGCAGCTGCGCCCATGCCTGCGTCATTCCAATGATAAACAATATTAGAGAGACCATAAATGGTTTGGTCACATTA
>NW_018244003.1:150653-161621 GCF_001263595.1 Phalaenopsis equestris | reverse complement strand
TAAATATGGGTTTATTAAAAGTTGCATATTAAAAGTTGCATCAAGTTTTTGGCACCGTTGTTGGGGATTTAAATCTTCTAGCAGCGGTATCAAATTCTTATTTTTTTAAGCATATATAAGGTCGCTGTCAAGTTTTTGACACTATTGCGGGGGATTTAAATCTTCTAACAGCGGTATCAAATTCTTGTAATTTTAAGCATATATAAAGTCACTGTCAAGTTTTTGGGATCGTTACCGGGGAAGCTTCGATAAGAACTTTAAGAGAATTTTAGTTGAAGTAATTAGGCTTATACTTGGAAAACTATAGTGTCGTAAAAAAAAACTGTTGTGGGAAAAATAAGGTGTTCGTGAAAATGTTTTGTTGTGTTGAATATATTTCAAATATTATTTGTTTAATTTTTAATGTATTTTTTATTGTGTTGTGTACGCGAAACAAAGGATCTGCAGGACTTGTGCCTTATGATCCCGAGTTTGAAAAAAAGAAAAAAATAAAAATACAAAAAGGACTCGAAAAACTAGAAATGGGAATGGAAAACTTTCAAAATAATAATATGGAAAATCATCATACTTCATTGAGGGATTACGTAAATCCTACGACAGATGAAATTCACTTAAGTATACAAAATCCTATCGTAGAAGCTGACTCGTTTGAAATAAATCCTGAGATTATCCAACTAGTGCAGAATAATCTGTTTGGGGGAACTCCTTTGGAGGATCCCTATTTACACTTATCAAATTTTATAGAACTTTGTGCTATATTTTGTTATAACGGTATGTCATACGATGTGGTCAGACTAAGGCTTTTTCCTTTCTCACAAAGGTATAAGGCTAAAATGTGGTTATACTCATTAGCACCCGAATCTATTAAAATTGGGAGGAGTTAACTCAGAAATTCCTAACTAAGTATTTTCCACCTTCAAGGACTATTAAACTTAAAAAAGATATTATCTCATTTTGTCAGTATGAAGGGGAATCAATAATCGAAGCCTGGGAAAGATTTAAGGAACTCCTAAGAAAGTGTCCACATCATGCTTTGCCTGATTGGTTAATCATTCAAACTTTTTATAATGGGTTAGTGGAATCCCTTAGGTTTATAATCGATGCTGCTGGTGGTGGATCATTAATGTCAAAACCATTTGATGAAGCGTATGCTTTAATTGAAGAAATGACTACAAATGACTTTAAATGGCCCTTTACAAGAGTAAATCCTAAAAAGGTAGCTCCTAAAAAGGTAGCTCCTAAAAAGGTAGCTAGTGTTTATGATACAGATGAGATTTCATTTCTTGCATCTCAAGTTGCTGCAATATCAAAGAAGTTGGACCAATTTGGAATGAACCAAACTCAATTTAGTAAGTGAGGAAAGTCCATTAAGGCATATGATTGATTCTAACTTATCATATGAAACTTTAAATACCATAAACAACCCATTTTAAATTAAATACCATAAACAACCCATATTCTAACTTTCACAACCCAGGTTGGAAGAACCATCCTAATTTTAACTGGTGTCATACTACTTGGGGTGGAAACGAACAATGGGAAAATAATCATGCAAATTCTGATGGGAGTTAAGATAATCAGGTGAACATAAACTATAGACCTTCATATCCACTGGACTCTAACAATGATTAACAATTTAAGAATAAGAAGATGTCGAATGATTAACAATTTAAGAATAAGAAGATGTCTATGGAAGAAGTGGTATTGTAAATGGGAAACCAGTTGCAAAGTCAAAATGCTGCGATTAGAAACATAAAGAATCAACTAGTACAAATTTCTAATTCACTTAGCAACGGACCCCAAGGAATTCCTAGCAACATTGAGATCAACCCTAAAGAGAACACTAATGAACAAGTAGAAGCTATCCAATTAAAAAGTGGAAGAGAGATAGAGGATGTGGTTAGAAAAGAGAAAATTATTGTGAGAGAAACAAACGAAACTAAAAGACCTGAAGAACATGTTTCTAAGGATCTGGAAAAATTAATATCTCCAACTAAAATCAGTTTGGAAAGACCACCACATCCATTTCCACAATGACTTAGACAACATGAGTTGGATAAAAAATTTTCAAAGTTCATGGACATACTTAAAAAGTTAACGATAAATATTCCTTTCACTAAAGCTTTGAAACAGATGCCAATTTACGCAAAATTTATGAAGGAGATATTAAACAAGAAAAGGAAATTTGGGGATTACGAGACAGTTGCACTAAGTGAGGAGTGCAGCGTTATACTTCAGAAAAATTTTCCTCAGAAAATTAAAGATCATTGTAGCTTTACAATTCCTTGTGTAATTGAAAAAAGATTATGTGGAAAAGCTTTATGTGATTTAGGATTGAGCATTAATGTGATGCCGCTATCTATATTTAAAAGGTTAGTTTTAATCGATATTTCTCCCACTACTATAACTCTTCAGTTAACTAGTCGATCTCTCATTTATCCAAAAGGAGTTATAGAAGACGTGCTTGTTAGTGCTTGTTAAAGTTGTTAAAGTGGATGAATTTATCTTTCCTATGGACTTTATTGTATTAGATATGGAGGAAGATAAAGAATATCCTATTATTTTGGGGAGACCTTTTCTTAATACTGGACATGCTATGATAGATGTACAAAAAGGAAAGTTAAATATGAATATTAATGACCATGAAACCACTTTTGATGTTTTAAAGGCTATGAAATATCCAGCTGAGAGAAATGATGATGATTGTTTTCGGATGGATGAAATTGATTATCTAAGTAAAAACTATTTCCAGAAAAGTTTTGAGAGTAAGTTAACATATGAGATCGAAATGGGCTTTCATGATGAGTCTAAAATGTTGTTTAAAGAAGACTATATGTATGTTCAGGAGATGTGTGAAACGATGGATGTTACCAAAAATAGTAAACTTTTAATTCCATCTATTGAAAAATCTCATGACCTTAAAATGAACTTATCTCATATAATTTTAAAGCCTATCTATTTGATGAATTCATATACACCACCAGTCTCTATATCTTCATATTTGACTCAATCACAAGATGAACCTCAATTGATTGATGAAATTAGTAAAAGATCTCCTATGAAAGAGTTATTCAAAGTTATTGAATGACATACTCCGTGGTATACGAACAAAATGAATGAGATTGTGATGCTGGGGTAGATTATTAATGCAATTAAAAGTTAACCCTCAGAGATTTTACCTGGTGACTTTGAGATAAATCCTAAGGAAATGAATTATGGGCAATTTAAATTATTGAACTGATATTTAGAAGTGAATTCAAGGATATGTTTCAAAAGAGCTTTGAGTTGAGAGATAAGAGCAAGGAAATTGAAAGATCAATGGAAGAAATTCCAGAAAAATTGGAAGATAGTTTGAAACAGAAGGGTAACATAGAAGATATTGATCTAGAATCTAAATTATCTAGAGAGAATCTGATCCAAATTTTGGGAGATCATGAAGTATCATATAAAGATCCATTTCTTATAAATTTCAAGGATGATATTAATATGCAAATTGAGGAAATTACTAGAAGAATATTGGATCTAGAAAGAAATATGAGGAACAAGGATATGAATCAATATGAAAAAGAAGAGCCGAAAGAAAAATTTAAATTTTAGGAATTTGTAGGAATCTCTGGATCTGGAAAAAATTGGGCTATTGATCAAGGATTACTTAATTGGAATTTTGATCCAGGTGGAATCATTTGTCGGGCTAGCGACATTAAATCAAGTGTTTTACGGGAGGCAACCCATAGTTATCTGTGTGGTTTGATTTAGGATGCTTAAGAGTCATGATTGTTAGTGTTGTATTGTGTTTACTTTGTTGTGAATTGATCTGTTTGCTTGATGTTTGGTAGATGCTTGGATTGTTAGTGTTTTGATTTGCTTTTTGTGTGTCTTGAGGAGATGATTCATTAAATGCTTATTATGGTTAGACATGTATGTTCTGTTATAGTAGTTGGATTGACGAGTCCACTATAACTCGGGTCTCACCTGGACTTGAGTTTTACAAAGGAAATTATGAATTTTTTACACTGATAGTTCCATCTCAATTTTGTTACTTCCTTTCTTGGACTTTGTTTTCATTTGATAAGAATCACAATGAGTAACTTATGAATGATTTTACACTGTACTTATAACTGCTAGAGGTACTTAATTATTGGGATATGGTGATGTCTGGTGTTGGTGCTCGAGAACCAATATATCAGGGATAATTTTATCTTTGGCATTAGAATCTATAAAATCATTTATATGCACACAATATATTTGTGCAGGGATTCCGTTAGAAATTGGAAGTAAGTTAGTGAGATGAGATGAGATGGAGGAATAATTGACCTCATTTATTGTGCTTGTGTGTTTTGTTTATGTTTGTGTTTGTGTTACAATAATATATAGGAATTGAAGAACATTTTTATATTCCAATGCTGATCCATGCTATGCTAATTAGAAGTTTGTTTAGTTAATTTCATTCTGGCATGTTTAGTTTAGATTTACTTTCTACTACATGTTCTCTATCCTAATAAATAATTGTAGATGTTTTTGATAGAAATTTGTGGTAGATAGAATTTCCAAATTGTTTTTCTTTCTACTTATATTTTCTGCACTAAATGTTAATACATGCTAAAAATCAAGTTTGGGGGTAGGAAGAAAAAAATGAAATTTTACAATGAATATACTTCCTTTACGTTTAATATTATTACATGCATGTTTTAGGCTAGATTTAGTTTCTTATGCTGTCATTCTATCCTGATTATGCATGTATATGAATTTGATAGGATATTGTAGTAGAAATTAGATTTAATTTTTACTTTTTCTTCCTGATATATTTTATAGAATTAATTGTAAAATATTGAAAAATTTATGTTTGGGGGAGGGAAGAAAAAGTTTAACGATTAGATGTTCTTAATTTAAATATTTTCAAAAATTATTAATATGATTTTGTGTAGTATATTTATTTTAGATAACTATATTTTGTAGATATTTAAATATTATGGTAGATTTAAAGGAATATTTTTGTAATAAAAATTAATTTTGTAGATTAAGATATTTAGTATAAGAGAATAAAACTATAGTTAACTATTTAAAGTAAAGTAAACTATATTTTGAAGTATGAAGAATCTTGGAAATTCATTTGAGAAGAAAAGATTGGGCCTCGTTGATGTAAGAGCTATGAAATATTTATAAGCTAAAGGAATGCTTTGAGTTTCAAATTTAGGGAAAGAAAGGTGATGTTTGAAATCATTAAAGGCTATCCAGATATAGTAATCCTCACTTGAAAAAGGAAAAAGAAAGGATGGAGGGACACCAATCCCTGAAAAGACAAGAAAAATATATAGGATTGAAAGTAATCCAATTGAAAAATAGAGTAAAAGAAAGAAAAAAAAATATAAAAGTGAGGAGAAGCTTGAGGAGATGCCTAATAAAAAATTGGCTTCACTGGACCTACCTAAAGGGAAAACCTAAATACATTCCTGAACTTATATTTATGGATTAACATCTTTTACTAATAGTGTCTTTTAATAATAGTGTTCTCATGAAGTTCCTATCATTTGAATATTCTAAGTGACTTGATATTACAACATATAGTCATTCTTGAAATGACTTAAATACTAGAACTCTTAAATTTGATGACTAGATAATCTTGTACCTACAGAGTTAATTTATTTACTTGAATTTTTTTTAAAAATCTTGCTATGACGTTTACTTAAGTCAAACTTATAGTATTTATGAATTAAACCGTACTACAATACCTATTAAAGTTACTTGAGGACAAGTAATAGTTAAGTTTCGGGGATTTTGACCAAAGGAAAATATGTTGAGATTTTCATTCCTATTTTACACTATTTTGATGATATTGCACTTTAAATAAGGGTATTTTTGATGTTTTGTTGCAGGTATGATGAATTATGGTCATTGGAGTAAAAAGATGCAAAAACGGTGTAATTTGAAGCAAAAACATGCAAGAAAAGAAATTTTGCCCTATCACCTTTCGATAAGTGTTTCGATGCTTAATCTCTTTTACACTGCTTTCATATTTTTAAATGAGATTACACTTTAAAGTAAGGTTGTTTTCATGCTTATTTTTTAGGGCTATCTGTTAGGAAAACAACACAACTGAAATGGGGCGAAAAGAAGCTAAAACGGAGCGAAACGGAGCGAAACGATGGAGCTGCGCAGTCTGCTCGCCAACGGCGCCAAAATGGCGCCGACGATGAGATTTACCTGAGAAGACCAAAAAATGACAGAAAATCTTGCCAAAGGAACCCTCGAGCCAGCCGACGGCACCCGGGATAACTATGGACCGACTTTTGGCGGTTATGAGCCGAAATTCAGTTTATTTGGACGCTTTTTAAAAGGGTTCTTGTGGCAACTCTTCAAACTTCATCCCTACACTTTAAAAGAATGAATTTAGGTTAGAAAAAGAGGGATTTGTGTGCGAGGAATGTTAGGAAAAGTGTGGTGAAAGTTTAGGATTTTTAGAATAGGAGTAGAAATGTAGATTTCTACCCTTTTGGAGAGATTGGAGAGGAGATTTTGAGAGAATTTGTAAGGAGATGTCATTGCATGGATCGGTGGGAGACTTTGTGGGAGAGATTTTCTTCTTTATTTCAAAGGGAAAAAACTAAGTATTGTGTTCTTCATTACCTTATGATTTTGCAAACACTTATCTAGTGGATTTGCTTTGATTAAATTAAGTTTCCATTGTGTTTTCTTGTGCTTTGTGATGGGCTTCTCTTACTCTTTCTTCTTCTTTAGAAATAGTGGCATGAGAAGATTATGTCATTATTTCCATTTTACTTTTCTTTTGTAATGAGTAGAATTCATGCTTAGGATTTTTTGATGCATGTTAGAAGCGGATTTAATTATAAATGTGTTGGTTTTTACTTGCGCTTTATTTACATTACAATAAAGGCCTGTTGTAGTGTTAAAATTAGTTTTAATTGTATTAAGACACGAGAGGGTTGTGTAATTCTCAACAAAGTAGAACCACATTTAGATTCTATAGATGGTTAAGTTCATGGGAGTTGAATGCAAATAAATAGGGAAATATACTTTGGTGGGCGTAGAATTGGAGATTTTAGGGTGACAGACTAAAATCCCCAATTTGGTCCTATTGTTTGATTACTAAAGTGGAGATGTTAGCCCTCAGGCAAGGGGAACGTGGGAGCTCCGAAGTGAGAGCCGGTATGCTCCCAACCTAGTCACGGATTCAGTAAACAAGCATAGGATTAGTCAATGTTCTTTATGCCTGTACCAAAGGGTAAAGAATAGGATGGCTCCTATTTGGCACATACAATATTTAATGCATCTCATTCCTTTACATTATCCAATTCATTACATAATAATAGTAGTTTTTAATATCTCAAAATTTTCCAAATAATTTAATCTAAAAAGGGTTATCGTTAGAATTGATATTAGCATTTAGTTATAGTTACTATCTTTACATTTAACACTTGCATTTAGGAGTAGTTGCTAGATAAAACATCATTTTAATCAACATTCCAAACTAAGGACTAGTTTTAGTAGGTTAGAATTTGACTAAGGACCTCTTTCCTCGCTTCTCTGTGGGATTGATAAACGGGACTCCACTAGAGCCCTGTGTTACTTGAGTGATATGTATACTTACGATTGAAATTATGACTTTACAAAATCATTATAAATAAATAAATTTGGGTTCATAAATTCTTACATATTAAAAGTTGCATCAAGTTTTTGGCGTCATTGTCGAGGATTTAAATCTTCTAGCAGCGGTATCAAATTCTTGTAATTTTAAGCATATATAAAGTCGTTGTCACATGATATTTCATAAATTTCACAATGTTAAAAGTTACTTCTTGATCATTAACTCTTATAGTCAATTCTCCTCTTTGAATATCTATCATAGCTTTTCCAGTAGCTAAAAATGGTCTCCCTAAAATGATAGGTATTTCGTCATCTTCCTCCATATCTGAAACAATGAAATCCACAGGAAAGATAAATTTATCAACTTTTACTAACACATCTTCTATAACTCCCTTAGGATAAGTAACTAAATGTTTTGCTAACTAAAGAGTTACAAAAGTAGGTGAGAATTCTCCTAATCCTAATCTTTTGAAAATTGTTAGAGGCATAAGATTAATGCTGGCTCCCAAATCACATAAAGCTCTTCCAAAAAAATTTTCACCAATAGCACACGGTATAGTGAAACTTCCTGGATCTTTTAATTTTTCAGGAAGCTTTTTCTAAATAATTGCACTACACTCTTCACTAAGTGCAATAGTTTCATTATTAGTGAACTTCCTTTTCTTGTTCAGAATATCATTCATAATTTTCACATAATTGGGTGTTTGCTCTAAAGCTTCTTTGAAGTAATATTTACCGTTAATTTCTTAAGAATTTCTAAAAACTTGGGAAATTGTTTATTCTATTTGTGTTGCTTCAATCTTTGAGGAAACGGTGGTGGAGGTTTCTCCATTGTAATTTTCATTGGTGTTAATAGATATTATAATTCTAGGTATTCATGATCCTTTTCTTTTTCTATATCCACTTTCTCTTTTTCAGTTTCCATTTCTTTCTATACTATTGTTTCCAATTCTTTTCCACTTCGTAATTGTATCGCTTTTATTTATTCTTTTCCTTGATCTTTAGGATTTGGTTCCATGGTACTAGGAAAAGTTCCTAATGTTCGGTTACTAAGCGCAGTAGCGATATGCCCTAATTGATTTTCAATATTCTTAAAGCAGTTCTTTGATTTTGTAATTGATTTCTTTGAATTTATAATTGATTTCCTTTATTCTGCAATTATTGACCCATGTTTAATATCATCTCTTCCATAAACAACTTCTTTTCCTTAATTTGAGTGTTACTGTTAAATCATGGAGGATAAGAAGGTCTATAATTAATATTTCCTTGGTTGGATGAAATTTCTAATGGGTTCACAGGGTTGTTCGCCCATTGTTGATTTGTAGTAGAATTATTATTCCAATTAAAATTTGGATGATTCTTCCAACTTGGGTTATAATAGTTTGAATAAGGATTGTTGGGTCTTTTAATAGCATTTAAAGTCTCATACAAAGGTTGAACATCCACAAATTTCCCAGATGAATTCTCTTCCATCATAGTAGGTGTTGGAGAATAATTCATTCCATAATGATCTAATTTCTTTGATATTGTAGCAATCTACAAAGCTAACATAGATATTCCATCAGAATCATGGATACTAGCTACTCTTTTAGGATTTACCCTTTCAGAGGGCCATTGAAAATTGTTGGTAGTAAGCCTCATCAAAAGTTTTTGACATTAAAGAACCATCAGCCGCAACAACTATAATCGATCTAAGTGATCCCACTAATCCATTATAAAAATTTTGAATTATCAACCAATATGGTAATGAATGATGAGGGCACTTTATAAGAAGATCTTTAAATCTCTCCCAAGCTTCATATATGGACTCTCCATCAATCTGACAAAACAATGTTATGTCATTTCTAAGTTTAACAGTTTTGGATGAAGGGAAATATTTGGATAGAAATTTCTGTAAAAGTTCTCCCCAAGTTCTGATAGATCCAAGTGCTAACAAATTTAACCACATCTTAGCCTTATCCATAAATCAAAAAGGGAAAATTTTAAGTTTAACATCATCATTTGAAACTCTGCCATTGTTTTGTACCATTTGGATAATAGCAGGTTTAAGCTCAAATGAATTAGTAGCCACATCAGGGTTTTGAATAGATAAGTGAATTTCTTCTGCTATAGGATTTGCATAATCTCGCATCGGTCTAGGTTTGTGTTCATTTTCTATTCCTTGATTGTTCACATTATTTTCCATTGTATCAAAATTTTTAGGTTCTCTTCTCAGTCTTCTAATTTTTCTAACAGTGCGTTCTAGTTCTGAATCGTAGGGTATAAGATTTTCAGGTCCAAATTTACGCATACAGTTGAAATCAGTACACAGAAAAACAGTTTACTAAATTTAAAAATAAGTTGTAATTCGAGTAAAAATTTTCTAATAGTCTTAATTTGTCCATTACTCTAATTATGATTCTTTTTTACTCCAGGAAACTGGGCCAAAAACTTGACAACGACTTTATATATGCTTAAAAATACAATTATTTAATGTTGCTACTAGAAGATTTAATTCCTCAGCAACGACACCAAAAACTTAATAAAGGTTATAGATTGGATAAAGATGTATATATGAAATATTGAATAATGGTAAATTCATACTTATCAACACAAGTATACGTATCACTCAAGTAATATAGGGCTCTAATGGAGTCCTAGATATCGATCCCACAGGGAGTAATATTAGAAGCTACGAACTAAGATTTTAGAAAATCAATACTTAACCACAACAATATAATTCAAATTGCTTATCTGTCACTAATAAGCAAATGAAATAAATATGTAATTTTAATAACTCTTAAGAAACTAATTATACTAATAAAGTTTCTGAAGTGAAATTTAATATATAAGAAAGCATCCTTCTCCTTGTCAAGAAATTATAGTGAATGGATAAAGTGAATCAGTTCAAATTGTATTGTGCCAAATAGGCCAAATAGGAGCTAGGAGCTTACCTATTCTTTACCCTTTAGTCCAGACATAAAGAACATTGATTAATCCTACGCTTGTTTAGTGAATCTGCAGCTAGGCTGGGAGGATACTAATTCTCACTTCGGAGCTCCCACGTTCCCCTCGCCTGAGGGCTAACATCTACACTTCAACACCCAAATGATAGGACCGAATTAAGGATTTTAGTCTGTCACTCCAAAAGCTCTAATTCTACGCTCGATAATTTTATTTCCTTATTTATTTGCATGCAATTTCCAAGGGCTTTGACCTCCCTGAATCTTTGATGTAATCTTCAGTTTAGTTGTAAAACTCAACATATTTTAATAAATCAATTGGCCAGATTGAAAGTAAAATAAGATCAAAGTGAAAAGATCATCACAATTTCTTTAACATTTTTGTGGCTCAACTAATTTAAATCACCATTTCACAAATCTCAAG
>NW_018244003.1:146454-150577 GCF_001263595.1 Phalaenopsis equestris | reverse complement strand
CATATACAACAAGTAAATAACACTTATCTTTAATTCCTCCCCAAGCAAACTCCTCGAAGTTCCTCTGAATCTCCTCCTTTCTTTACAACACACAGAATTCCTCTTCAAAGCAGCAAGGAGGAAGAAATCTCTCACTTTCCCTCTACTCTTACAATCTCTTGAAGAATTCCTCACAATTAGACTCTCTACACACTACTGGGGCTCTTAGACGCTATTCTAACATTCCAACACCTCGAACTCTTGAGCCTCTCTCTAGCCTCCTTTTTGCATCCCTCCTTTTTTGGCCAAAATCTTTATTTAAAAAATGTGAAAGAGTTTTCCCAAGAGTTGCCTAAGTATCCCTCCAAAAATCATCCACATACAATGCATCTTTGAAAATAACCGCCAATTTCGCCGTCGGCGGCCTCGAGGGTACCGTCGGCGGGCCTTCTAAATTATTTAATCTGGAGTCTCAAGAAATTCTCGTCGTCAGCTCCCTAGTTCAAATCTTCACATTTTGGTCCTTTTTGCTCCAAATTCGCTCCTTTTTGCATCTTTTTGCTCCAATTATAATAACTCATCATACCTGCAACAAAACATCAAAAATACCATTCTTAAAGTGTAATATCATCAACAATAGTGTAAAATAGGTATGAAAATCTCAACATTTTTTCTTTTGGTCAAGGATCTTTCACTTGATCCAAAAGATTAAGGTAAATTGGAGAATAGGGCTATAAATAGATGAAGAGAGTGACAACTCCTTTCAACCAAAAAGAGAACATCTGACAAAGAGAGAATTGGTGGAAGCCGCGAATGATGATTTTCGAGTGCCATCAGACAGATAGACAATTTTCTTTTTGTCCCATTTTGTACTGCATCAGAGCAGCATATATGATATGTATTTAGCATGTGATGTTCTAGATGCATTCAACATGAGATGTTTTAGATGTACTTTTAATGCTTTCAACATGTATACAGTCTGTAACACTTGTTTTGAGAAAATAAATTAAATTTATATCAGAATGCAGTCTCTTTCATGAATTTCTCTTTGTGGGATGAATCAAGAGCCGCAAAACCATACATTGGTTCTAAGCTACAATGAACAACGAACAAAACAATAAATACATAACGAAAATGAAATTTGAATAAAATATTTTTTTTGAAAAATAAATCATCCAATGAAAATTAAATCTTATATATATATATATATATATACATTGATAATTAAATGTGATAAAGACAACAATAAAAGAAAAAAAAAATTTACTTGAGTTTATTTCCCTCGAGTTTGAGGTCTCTTACTTTTTTCTTGGGCAGCACGGTCATTCTTGTCTGCAGTAGCTTCTTCATATCTCCTGGAGTTTCGTAGTCTATACAATGTCTCACAAAGTTTCTTCACTAATGTCAATATTCACATGTCACATTCTTATGAACACAACACTACATGTTCTCTACAAGATTTTCGTGTTATTCTTGGGGTAAGTACCTAAATTCTAATTCCCATCTTTTCATATGGGGTAGGACTCTACATGCCCTATTCCCATCTTTATATTTGGGGTAGGCCTCTTCATGCCATACTCCCATGTCTGCAGTTGGGATAGGCCTCTTCACGCTCTATTCACATCTTTGCCTTTGAGGTAGGCCTCTTCACGCCCTATTCTCTTATCTGCATTTGGGGTAGGCCTCTTCACGCCCTATTCCCATGCTAGAATTTGGGGTAGGCCTCTTCACACCCTATTCCCATCTTTGCATTTGAGATTGGCCTTTTCACGCCCTATTCCCATGTCTGCATTTAAGGTAGGCCTTTTCAATCCCTATTACCATCTTTGCATTTAGGGTAGACCTCTTCACACCCTATTCCCATGTCTGCATTCGGGGTAGTTCTCTTCACGCCCTATTATCATCTTTGCATTCCGGGTAGGCCTCTTCACGCCCTATTCCCATGTCAACATTTGTGGTAGGCCTCTTCACGCCCTGTTCCCATCTTTGCATTCAGGGTAGGCATCTTCACACCCTATTCCCATCTTTTCATTCAAGGTAGGCCTCTTCACGGCCTATTCTCATGTGTGCATCCGAGGTAGGACTCTTCACACCCTAGTCCCATCTTTGCATTCAGGGTAGGCCTCTTCAAACCCTAGTTCCATCTTTACATTTGGGGTAGGCTTCTTCATGCCCTAATCCCATCTTAGTATTTGGTGTAGGCCTCTTCAAGCCTTATTCTCATCTTTGCATTCAGGGCAGACCTCTTCACGCCCTATTCCCATGTCTGCATTCGGGGTAGGCCTCTTCAAGCCCTATTCCCATCTTTGCATTCGAGGTAAGCCTCTTCACACCCTATTCTCATGTCTGCATTCGGGGTAGGCCTCTCTAAGCCCTATTTCCATCCCTGCATTTACGATAAGCCTCTTCAAGCCTTATTCCCATCCTTGCACTTGTGTTTACTCTTGAGTTAGGTGTGCGTCCTTGCACTTTTCACTCAATCTGATCTCCTGATGCATAATTCGATCTCCTTGAGAACTTAAATTGAAATCAAAATTTGAAGTAAATTTTAAAATATTCAATTAAAATCAAATTTCCATTGGGACCGTCGGTTTGCCCGATGATTGTTCCCGTAGTCTCCTTTCTTTTTCTGAATTTGGGGTAGGTCTCTTTACCCCAATACGTGCGGTGTGCTTGCCTGACACACCACACGTATTGGGGGTCAATTTGTTGGCCTCCCTTTTTGTTGAGGCTTAGTCTTTCCTCTTTAGTAGCCTAGGGTCTAGCCATAGGAATTTCTTGTTGACTATTCTTAGAGGACTAGAAAAAGAACCCTCACCATTAGAAAGTCTAAACCATTCTTTGCTCAACTTGAAGTTCCACATATTAGTCCTAACCTTTAGCACTTATCAGGTGAGGAGGCTCAAGGGGAATCCCTATAGGACTATCTGGTTTTAAGGTTGACCCTGGGTGTTGGTATGGAATTAGTTCACTCACTTGCACTCACTTTCACTCACAACCCTAAACCCAAAAATTTGTTTACTTTGATCCCTTGATCTTTTGGAGACTCATGTAAATGGTCCCTGGTCCCACTAGCCCTAAGCTAGGGTTTAACTAAGACTAGTATATTGAGAAACTAAATGGGGATTCCATTGGTCCATGGCTCATTTATCAAACTTAGCCTTTGCCCCCCCTAAACACCCTAAATTTGGCAAAAAATCCCAATTTCACCCAAAATACAAAAATTTGTTCAAAAATCTTTTCAAACTATTTCAAACTACCCAAATTGCTCAAAACCAGCCAAAATTTTTAAAATTACCAAAATACCCCCAAATTTGCCAAAATTACAAAAAATGCCCTTGGTGGTCCAAACTTTCCAAAAACCCTAAAAATCATTTAAAATGTCTCAAAAACCAATTTGGACCCTTCAATTAAACCTAATTTGATCAATTTGACCAACTTTGACCAAAAGCTTCAAATTGCCCTTAAAGACCTAATTTCCCCAAATTCACCCTAAATGTCTATCAATTTGACCCCAGTATTCCACAATTTGAATTATAAACTCAAATTCATCATGTATATGATCATTTAAAATCAAATCTAAGTCCAATTGACCCACATTTGAGCCCAATTTCAACTCAAATAAAAATAAACCCCAATTTTTACCATATGACCCAATTGAACCCCATAGCCTAGCCCACTCAATTACCCCAATTTAGATCCCAAAATCTTCCTACATTCCTAATAATCAAATTGAGCTGTAAATTGGCCTTGCTAAAGCCTTAATTCAACTCAATTTCAACCTAAATTTAAAATCCCGTAATTTGCCCCAATTTAGCCACATGACTAAATTCCACCAAATTGAATGCCCTAACCCTAAAATTGACACCCAATTGATGTTTAGAACTCTTCATGATATTCTAATAGACCATTTTAAACAATTAATTTGAACTTAACCTAAATCTAGCCCGACCTAGGCCCTAGTCTAACCGAGCATCCCTAAATTGATCGCATGCCCAAAATCCCTCAAATTGAACCTCCAAATCAATTCAAAATCAATCCAAATCTTTTCTAAACTCCAAATCTTTTCTAAACTTTCTAAACCCTTCATGACAATCACCCACACCAAATTGATCAATTAATTGGGCTCAATGTCATGGCTAAC
>NW_018244003.1:88971-146403 GCF_001263595.1 Phalaenopsis equestris | reverse complement strand
TTGAACCCATGCACCAAAATTGGGAACCCATGCACCAAAATTGGCTTAGCCATGCCAAAGTGACCAAATTAATGACACCACAGCTACCAAGTACACCCTAGTGACCAGACTAAATCCACCTAAACTAGCCAAGGTATGTTGTGGTCCAATGGTTCCCAAATTAAGGGATTTCATCCCATTTTTGGGTCTAAGCCAAAATATTTCCACCATCATGCCAAATCATTAGTGGTTTATCATATATAACCCTCCCCCCTGGCTCACCTGACTGCCTGACCACCTCCTCTGCTATGGCTCTGCTGTGGCCAGCCACTCTAGTCACTGGAAAACCCAAAAATTGAAAGCCCCCATGCCTAAATTTGAACCCAAACTCACCCTTCTCAGCTGGCCCTTTCCAATTAGCTTTAGCACTTTGAAACCCTCCACATAAGCATCATTTTGCACCCAATAATTGGCCCTGGAGGTCACCCTAAACCATTTTATTTAAACCCCCTCCCATGGTCAAAACATAGAGCAATCCAATTTTCTTGGGGAAAGTTTGCCCAATTGCCCTCAGACACTCTCCAAGAGCTCTTAAGCTCATTGCAACCATTTTCCCCCTCTGGTTCCCACTGTGAGAGTTCAATTTTGAGTTTAAAATTTTCCTTAAAGCCAGGGCAGATATTTCCACACTTCCACAGTCCACCAAACTTTATTTAACTATGCACACACCATCCCCACAGTGAGAGGAGTTGATTCCCCATAGAAGCCCCATCACAGAGAGCCTCTAACATAGTTCTAGACCAACACCTGAAATCCACTTTGATTGAAATCATATCTAGAAAATTCACCAAGGCCTAAAACTTCATCTGGAGGCTTGTTGGACTCAATCAAAGCTACCAAAATCATCTTATTGAGGCCTCCCCTCTCAGACAAAGGTATTAAATCTCAACCCTAAACCGAGCTCATTTTGATTTTCCATGTGTAATGGCTTGATTTCATGCTTGAACAACCGTATAAATATGTTCATCTTAACTAGATGAAGGTGCAGAAACAAACCCCATGTGATTTGGTTGAGTATCAAGCGAGATCTTAGGTATAAAAGTTTAACGGCTCACGGGCTCTGGCTATTAGGGACAATGACTGAGAATCGTTTGATCGGGCGTTTATTCAGCGGAAGGATGATATCGAGTCGGGCGAGTGGAGGGAGCAAAAAGGTGGGCAGACGAGCCCGGGCGAGCCAGCAACATGGCTGGCGGCATCAAATGGCGGAGCGCCTCGTGGAGACTTCAGAGCGGACGAGGTTGAGGTGGTGACGCGTGGATAAGTAGATAAATAAGAGGATTTTTGATTTATTTTAATGCTGATCTTTGAAGAATCATAACTTTGTGTAGAAAAATCATAAAAATAAAATAAAAATACCCTCTTGCTCAGTGAACAGAAGAGAGTAGTTTGGATAAAAAAGTATTTGCCATGTATATGATTTTTAAATAATTAAATACCCTCTGAGGTATTTTAATTCATCATGATTAAATACTAATCACCATAGATTAAAATTTTTAGGGTTGGTTCCTGATGACTTTTCAAATTTAGAGAGCACCTTCGTGTTTCTAACCCTAATTTTCAAGCCTAAGTGTCTATTTTAGCTTTATTTAATCATATAAGTTAAAATATCCCTTAAAAAATTATCGTATCAAATTTGTTAGGTTTTCTGTAGTCAGAGGCGCTTATGAAAAATATTGTGATGATTGGAATAATTTTGTATATTTCTGTTATTAATTAAATATTTTTTACGTTGTATTAATTTTTTTAAATCAAATATAAATTAAAGTTGATAAAATCAATTCCACATTGTTCATAAAAATAATTTCAACTCACTATAAAAATTTTAAATTTATCTAAGTTGATTTGGCCATTAAAGTGGATTTAGTAAAAATATATTTTTTGCACAAAATAAATTATATTAAATTAAATAAGCTTAGAAAAATTATAAAAAATAGTTTTGTGGGTTCCTTGTGATCATGGGCATTTCATAAAATAAAAGCTATTTTTATGAAAATATTTTATTTTTAAAGTATATTTTGAATTAAAAATAATTAAAAAAATCAAAATTTTTAAAAAACAAAAAGAATAGCTCAAAATGTGTGCAATTGTCCCTTGATCACTTGGGACCCCTTAAAAGGTTTTTCATCATTTTTCTAAATTAAAAATAAATTTTTTAAAGGCCTAAAATGTATTTTTCTTATTTTCTCACATTAAAAATAATTAAAAAAATCAAAATTTTTAAAAAACAAAAAGAATAGCTCAAAATGTGTGCAATTGTCCCTTGATCACTTGGGACCCCTTAAAAGGTTTTTCATCATTTTTCTAAATTAAAAATAAATTTTTTAAAGGCCTAAAATGTATTTTTCTTATTTTCTCACTAAAAAAATTATAATAAATTAAATATAAATCATAAAAATATAAAATTCGTTCTTATTAGTTTCTTTGACTTATGAAGGTTTAATAAAAATTCAAAAGTGATTTTTGAAGATTAAAACATATTTTTGTATTTAAATAATCATTAAAAATGACCTTTAAATAATTATAATAGTTACAATATTATTATTTAATAAATTATAAAACTTTGCCTAAGTATTCTTCTGACCTAGGCAAACCTCCAATAATTTTCCCATAAATTAAAACATCATTTTGATTAATTAAAAACATTTACATTGAAAAATCCTATTTTTAAGTTAAAATATTTATTTAAATTAAATAAAATTTTCAAAAACCATACTTTTCTCTTTGATATTTTGATTAATCCATGGATAGGATACTTAAATATTTTGAAGGCCACCATTGGGCATGGGTAGTCTTGATCCTTAATAACTATATTAGATGATTGAAAAGCAATGGGTTAAATGCAGAAACCAATTTGACACCTTTGCATAATAAGAATAAAATTATATGTTCTTGAATTACCTTTTTGAAAGTTAAGCAAAAATTAAATGGTCCTAAAGTGTCCTAAAGTGATCCGGTTTAAACTAGGAAGATGATAATTCACTTACTTCTAGCCCATGATTGGTGATAAATGATTTGTTGATAAGGATACCTTTCACTTAAATTAATGTTTTTTTTTTCTGAAAATTACAACTTCCCATTTTTTGAAATTGTTAAGGGCTTGGTAGTGAGCAAAGTTTAATATTTAAGCCTATTCATTGGAGTTTAGAAACGATTAATGATTAACACCTTTTAAGCACTACGAGCCCATTTGGGATGAGCACAAAATCCTTAATGCTTGAGCTTGCCTTAGGGGCATTCATCCATATAATCTTTAAAGTAAAGTATCAAATTGATTAAGTATCCTATCCTTAGGATAAATGAATTGTCCAGCGTCACTGAGCAACAGGGTAGTCACACTCTAACCATGGATGATGAATGGAAAAATATGATGAAGTTCTAAATGAACTCAAAATAATTCAAGGGATCCTTGAAGCAGTTCAGGGTCATTCCCAAAACACTTTGAAATCTTTTGGATATTTTGAAGGGAAACTTGAACTTGCCATATTTTGTTCTAAAATCACCCACTAAGATAATCAGAGGCTCAATAAAGTCGTAACTTGGTGTCTGGTAGCTATACCTTCATCTTCTCTAGAAATTTCAATTCTTTGCAAAACTTTATATATACATTGCGAAAGCTAACCTTACAAGTGGAGGAACGAGAAGAATCAAAAGGTACGCTTTTAAATTGTTGCATTTACCTTTTCGTGCTTCTTGTCTCGAACTTCTATGTTAAACAATGTTGTCACCCTGCATGCCAAAACCAAAACTGTTAGGATAGCCGCATAACCATAACTAAAATTTAAAAATTAAACAAGATAAAATTCACCGCCACAACATTCAAAATATAAGATAACTCAAAATTAAATCACAAACAACAGAAAAAAATTTGAAACCAAATTAAAATGTCTCTATCAAATGATAGGGAATCCCTCGGAGGAGGTAACATACGGTTGCTAACGAGACTTCCCACAGTCTAAATGAAAGTATGGAAATCATTAAGTTGATTTTAGTAAATTCATTTGAATAAGTGAATCCGAAAGAAATTAGTAGTGCCGGAATGAGGGAACTATATGATCCTAACCGATGTTGCTCTAATCAACTTTAACATCCCCAACAATGTTTAAATAACCATATCCTTAAGACATCTGATTTGATATCAAGACTTGACACATTAGAAAACTTAATCTTGCCATGACAAGGAGCTTGGTGCTGGCATTGTGGGCAGCACGACCATCTTCAACAGCCAAATATATCTGCAACAGCTAAACCATTCTTTCTTTAAAATTAAAGAACTAAGCCATATGAATTTGAGGTTGTTCCCCTGGTGTGACATAAATCCTTAACTTATCTTTAGGCTTTTGTATAGCTCTGATACACAATATAAGCCCTAACTCGTTTTAGTATTTCGAGGTCATCCTTCATTATGACCTAAATCCTCATATCTTCAAGGCTATTTATTTGATCGCTTTACATGAATGTAAGCTTTAATTAATAAAACTGGTAGGATAGAACATTTAAATATTTCTCCTCTAAATTGAAGCCAAGCCCTAGGGTAGCTTGAGAAGTCACTGAGACTCTTCTCCGGATCTATGACATCCCCTAGTCTCTCCTCCTTTGAATTCTACTATATGTGTTCCAAATTTTAGTTATTCCCCTTTCAGACCTCTTTGTCCGATCACTTTGAAAAGTTATACTCCTTTGACCTCCTGAAGATAATATCCCATGATTTTTATCAAGAGTTTTCTTAGGTGACTTCGGTTATCTAAGATGTAATTAACAAGAGGGGGTTGCCCTTATAGGAAGCTTTTTTTAACCCAGGTTAATATAAACCCTAATTAATTTTTTTTATAAAAATAAAAGAACTTGTCGGCTTATAAATAAAATGGTTTTTGGAGGCCAATCAGATGTCATAAATTTATTAGTTTATTTGATTGAGCCGCACTATCAAGGTATGTGTTTATCTTTCGGGATGGACACATAGCTTATATATATATACATATAGATATAAATTAAATGTCTTTTTCAAGCGAGTGACGGGATTTCGATTCCGATAATCGACAACTTCCAACGGGCAACTCCTCAATTTTTTAGTGCCAACAAAAATATAGTCCACTGTAATCAATATATAAATATTTCCGAATGAAGGTATAAATGGTCCCATAAAATCCAATTCTCATGCATCAAAAATTTCAATTTCTAAATTAAAATTTAGAGGTGTTTCATTTCTTTTTAAAATATTACCTACTCTCTAACAATGATCACATGCTTTTATTTATAAATTAACATTTCTAAATAGAGTAGGCCAATAAAATCTAGATTGTAAAATTTTATGAATAGTTCTATCATTCCCAAAATGACCTCCAAATTCATAATCATGACAATTTTCGATAAATTTCTAAATTTCTCTATAAGGCACACATCATCTCATTATTAAATCCTTGCATTGTTTATATAAATAAGGGTCATCCCAAAAATATGATTTTGCATCATAAATAAATTTTTTTTCCTGTTGTTTTGTCAAACTGTAAGGTAAAATACCAATAACAATATAATTTACAATATCAGAACACCATAATATTTCCCACTCTTTTATAGCAAAAAGTTGTCCATCAAGATAAGTTTTATTAATTTCTCTTTCCAAATAAAGTTATCTTCTTATTCTATCCTAGATAGATGATCATTAATTTGATTATCAGTGCATTTCCTATCAACTATTACAAAATCAAACTCTTACATAAGAAGTACTATCTTTGTTTAACATCCTTCTTTTTCATTAAATATTGAATAGCCAAATGGTCAATATGCACAACACATTTAGCTCCAATCAGATATGACCTAACTTATCAAAAGCATACACAATGGCTATTAATTCTATTTCAATAGTAGTGTAATTAATTTGAGACACATTAAGAGTCTTACTAGCATATTATATAACTTTAAAAATCTTATCATATCTCTGCCCTAAAATAGCTCCAATTGCATAGTCACTAGCATCACACATTAGTTCGAAAGGTTTCTCCCAATCAGATGAAACAATGATAGAAGTAGTGATCAATTTTTTTCTTTAAAGTTTCAAAGGCTTTAATGCAATCTTTATTAAATTCAAATTTTGAATCTTTTTCTAGAAGTTGGCATAAAAGTTTAGTAACTTTTGAAAAGTCTTCAATATATCACTTGTAAAATCTAGCATGTTGTAGAAAGCTCCTAATTCCTCTAACTGTAGTCGGTGGCGGTAAGTTTGATATAACATGTATTTTTGCAGGATCTACTTCCATGCCAATTTCTGAAATTTTATGCCCAAGCACAAGTCTTCCTAGAACCATAAATTGACATTTTCCCAATTCAATACTAGATTAGTCTTTTCACAACGTTCCAAAACTTTCTCAAAATTATTTAGACATATTTCAAATGAACTTTAAAATACAAAAAAATTGTACATAAAGACTTCAATACCAATTTCAATCAAATCAGTGAACATTGATATCATACATCTTTGAAATGTTACATGTGCATTACATAATCCAAAGGGCATGGGCATTCGTCGAAAATAAAAAGTTCCATAAGGACTAGTAAATGTTGTTTTCTCTTGATCCTCTGAAGCAGTAGGTATTTAGTGATAACAGATATATCCATATAGAAAAAAAAAACTATTTATGCCCAACCAATCTATCCAACATCTAGTCTAAAAAAGGTAAAGGAAAATGATCCTTTCTGGTGATAGAATTTAATTTTCTATAATTTATGTAGATTCTCCAACCAGTGACTTGTTTTGTTAATATTAATTCGTTATGCTCATTTGTCACTACAGTCACACCTCCTTTCTTTAGAACACAGGGAATTGACTTACCCAAACACTATCTGAAATAGGATATATTATTCCAGCATCTAACCATTTTAAAATCTCTTTTTTCACAACTTTTTTAATCTTCTTTGAGGATCATCTCTTGGTTCATGTTGAGCTTCTAATAAGATTCTATGCATACAAATTAAATGACTGATTCCTTTAACATCAGCTAATTTCCATCCAAAAGCTTTCTTATATCTTTTTAAAGTTTCCAACAACTGTTGTTCTTATGTATCAGTTAATTCTGAGAATGCTATAACAGGTAATGTAGATAAATCTCCTAAGAATGCATACTTCAAATGTGTAGGAAGTGTTTTAAGTTCTAGTTCAGAAGGTTTCTCAATACATGAAATCAAATTCTTATTACTTTCTGTAGGATCTAAAATTTCAAATTTTTCCTGAACATAATCTTAATCCTCTTTACTCACTTCCATATATTCATCGTGAATTTTATCCTCATCTTGATATTCCATATATTCCTTTTCAACTTCTCTTTCAAAAGTCTTCTTCAAATATTCATGGCTCAAATATTCGTTAATATTAATTCTGAAGCATTCAATCTCTTACTCTTTTGCAGGGTATCTTATTCATTTTGCAATATTAAATGTAACCTCTTGATCACTAACTCTTAGAGTTAATTCTCTTTTCTACACATCTATAAATGCTCTTCCAATGGCTACGAATGGTTTTCCTAAAATGATTGGAAATTTTTTAACTTCCTCCATATCTAATACAATAAAGTCCAAATACAATAAAGTCCACAGAACAATAAAGTCCACAGAAAAGATAAATTTATCTACTTTTACCAATACATCTTCTATAACTCCTTTAGGATAGGTAATTGAACGATCAGCTAACTTAAGAGTTACATTTGTAGGTGAAATATCTCCTAGGCCCAACATTTTGAATATTTATAATGGCATATGGTTAATACTGGTCCCTAAATCACATAAAGCTTTTCCATAAAATCGTTTGTCAATAGCACAAGGAATTGTAAAACTACTAGGATCTTTAAGTTTTTCTTGAATTGTTTTCTGAATTATAATGCTACACTCTTTGCAGAGTGCAACAGTCTCATTATCTATAAACTTTCTTTTTTTATTAAGTATATGCTTCATGAACTTCACATAGTTTGGCATTGGTTCCAAAGCTTCAACAAATCCAATGTTTATTGTTAATTTCCTCAAATTTTTCAAAAATTTTCAAAATTGATTATCTCTCTGTTTCTTCTTCAATCTTTGAAGAAATGGAGGTGGTATTCTTTGTACAGTGATTTTCACTGGATTAATAAGACTTTTTGCTTCAAAATGAAAATCTTCACCAATTTTTTCATTTTCTACCTCATCTTTTTCAACTTTAACATCTTTTTGAACTCTATTTTCTAAATCTTTTCCACTTCTATTTTGAATAGCTTTGATTTTCTCTTTGTTCTGATCTTTAGGATTTACTTCAACATTGCTAGGCAATGTTCCTGGTGGTTTTTTGCTAAGTGCAGTAGCAATACATCCCAATTGATTTTCAATGTTCATGATTGCAGCTCCTTGAATTTGTAATTGACTGCCCATTTGCAATATCAATTCTTCCATTGATAGCTTTTTTTCCTTACTTTGGAAATTATTAAATCTGTGGGGGTAATAAGGTTTATAAGCTTGATTCCCTTGATTGTTGGAGTTTCCCAATGGGTTAGCGGTATTGTTTCCTTTTTGCAGATTTGCAGGATTAGAGTTATTGTTACTCCAATTAAATTTTTTATGATTCTTCCATCTAGGATTATAATAATTGACATAAGGGTTATTAGAAAGATTGTTTACTGCATTTATGGTTTTATAAGAAGATTGAGATTCTATCATTTATCCCAATGAGTTTTCCTCAAGCACAGGTGCTGTCTGAGAATAATTCATTCCATATTGATCTATCTTCGTATTGATCTTCCATATTGATCTATCTTCGTTGATATAACAACTATTTGGGCAGCTAAAATAGATATTGCATCAGAATGATGAATAATAACTACTCTTTTTGGATTTACCCTTTCAGAGGGCCATTGAAAATTATTTGTAGCCATCTCTTCAATTAATGAATATGCTTCATCAAATCATTTTGACATTAATGATCCACCAATAGTAGCTTCAATTATTGATTTTGTCAATTATCGATCTAAGAGATCTAACAAACCCATTATAAAAAGTTTGAATTATTAACCAATCTGACAATGCCTGGTGTGGAAACTTTCTAAGGAGATCTTTAAACCTTTCACAGGCTTCATAAATTGATTCCCCTTCAAACTGACAAAAAGATGTGATATCATTTCTAAAAGATGTACAAAAAGATGTGATATCATTTCTAAGCTTAGTAGTTTTTAAAGGTGGGAAATATTTAGATAAGAATTTTTGTGATAAATCTCCCCATGTTTTAATAGATCTAGGTGCTAATGAGTTTAACCACATGTTAGGTTTATCCCTTAATGAAAAAGGAAAAAGTGTAAGCCTGACACCATCATTTGACACTCCAACATATTTAAATATAACAAACAATTCTAGAAAACTAGCAAGGTGTAAATTAGGATCGTTAGTTGGTGATCCTCCAAACTGATTGTTTTGTACCGTTTGGATAGTAACAGGTTTAAGCTCAAATGAATTAGTAGCTAGAACAAGGGTTTTGTATACTGAAATGAATTTCATCTGTTGTAGGATTCATCTGTTGTAGGATATCTGTTGTAGGATTAGCATAATCTCTTAAAGGACTCTGATGATGTTCATTTTCATTTCCAACATTATTTAAATTGCAAGCTATTTTGAGAAAATGATCTTTCTCTTTTTGTTATTTTCAAATTTTTCTAACAGTTATCTCTAGTTCAGAATTGTTCTCTCTTATCTCTAGTTCAGAATTGTAAGGTACTAAATTTTTAGATCTTACACTACACATAAACAAAATAAAGCACATAATTAAAAAAAACAAGCTATATATACATTTTTTAAATAAAAAAATACTTAGTAATACTTTCCGTTACTTCCCCGGCAATGGCTTCAAAAACTTGGTGCGGGCATAGATTTAGTGTGTAAATTTTGCAAATATTTTTCAATATTAGAAAACTGCACACGGTAAATATATAATAAATATGTAATATAATTCCAAAAATAATACCTTTTAAGAAAATAGTTTATCCTTTAAAAATCTTTTTAAACTCCAAATCTCCATTAAATTAACGTAAGTATACGTATTGATCAAGTAATAAAGGGCTTAAATGGAGTCCTAGATATCGATCCCACAAGGAAGTTGGAAAATCCTTAAAATAAGTTTTTAAAATTATTTTATAATTAAAAATGCAAAAATAAAAGTAAAATGTGATGTTTGAATATTAACTACTAAGGTAAATGCTATATAAAATACAGTTGAAAAATAAAGTTAACTAACTAAGAACTAACTTTCAAAAGTAAAAAATTACAGAAACCAAACAAAGTTTTCATTTTGACGGAAAGCTCAAATTTAAGAAAGCATCCTTCCCCTTTACAATGAGTATATGGATTATGAAGAAATTGAAATCATTGGAAAATATATATAAAAAAAATTTTGTGCTAATCAATTTAAGTGCATAAAGAACATTGACTAATCCAAAGTTTGGTCCCTAATTTTGTCGTTAGGCTGTGAGGATACTGACTGCCACTCTAGAGCTCCCACTACTCCCTTACTTGAGGGCTAACAATCTCCATCAGTTTCCAATCAAATGGACCAAATTGGAGTTTCTAATCTGTCACCTTAAAATCTCAAATTCTGCATCCAACAGAGTATATTTCTCTATTTATTTGAACCCAATCCCATGGATGACATACTCTCCCATGAAATCAAATGTGACTTTCCCTATGTTGTAGAGATTATATCCCTTTTCAGAACATATGTTTCTCAACAAGTTTTAACATTTCAATTGGCCAAATCAAAAAGTAAATGAAAATCAGAGTTCAAATCATCACAAATTATTAACATTTAAAATCTTAGAAAACAAAATCAATTCTTCACAAAACCACATCTCAAAATACGGAGAAGAATAAAGAAAACTACTCAGAATTCATGAGAAGGATACGACTGAACATGGATTTCTTATATAAAAACAAGTTTATAGAACAAAATATATAAAAGTCATAACTTATCTCACAATCCTTCCCAAGCAAATCCCTAGAAGTTTTCTCCAATCCTTTCTCTCTTTACAATCCCACTCAATTTTCTCTTAGAAGTGTAATGAAGAAGAAATCTCTCACTTTGCCTTTCCTCTTACAACCATAGAAGAAAATCTCTTATTCTCTCCTCTTGCCTCTCATGCCAACTTTCTCTCTCTCTCTCCCTTTCTCGTCCCTCCCTAAGTCTTCTTGAAGTCTCCTCTTTTATTTTTGGGCTACCTCCTTTGAAAAGAATTCCAAATTTCCACCAAAAGTTCGCAACAAAAATAAACTCTTTTTAATTCAAAAGATATGCCCTTTGATCCAAGAGACATATCCCTTCACAAAAGAGCCTTCTAAAGTCTCTAGATGCATTAAATTACTCCAATAGGTGTGTAGAACAAGTGTCTTTTTAAGAATTTGTGCAAAATTTATCTCGAATCACCTTAATTTGCAAAAAGTCATCTCTGAAAAATCATGTGTCAAATGCCAGTTCTCTGTCAAACAGCACATCATGCGCAGATCTGGTCCATCATGTGCCAGAATCCCCAAAAATTAGTTTTTTTGGCTCCAAATTTCATCATTTTTACCATTTTTGCTCCAAATGCTTAAAAATGATAAACTTGCAACGAAAACATGAATATACCATTCTTTAAGGTGTGATATCACCAAAAATAAGCATAAAGTATGTACTTAAAACAATATATTAATTTGATGTATCATTACATTTATTTAAACCGGGGAGATCTTTTAGCAACATTGGGTTACCTCCTCCGAGAGACTCCCATAAATTAAAAAGAGCATTTTATGTTTAGTGACATTTCAAAGGATTTAAGGTTACCTTTGAAACAATTTGTTTTAGATTTTTGAAAATGTTGATTAATTTTTTGAAAATAATTTTAATTGTGGCAAGCAAAGTATGGTGCACAACCAAGCAGTTATAAAATTTTGCAGCAAAATAAGATTGCGGAAAGTAAAATGATAGAAATTAAATAACACTGTAAAAGCATACTTGTCATCTTCTTGGAATTCTTGCTAAGATATTAGCTTCGCAATAAGTATATAACTTTGTAGGAAATTGAAATAAATCACAAGAGTAGATGAAGGTGTAGTTTCCAAACCCTCAAACCATGACTCAATGAGTCCCTAAAGATCATTGTAGATGACTTTCTAAAACAAAATATAACAAGTTCAATTTGTCCTTCAAAATATCCAAGAGATTCCAAAGTGTTCGAGGAATGAACCTGAATCGCTAAAGATCTCATTAAACGTTTTGAGTTCATTTTTGAACTTATTATATTGTTTCATTAATCATCCGAAGTTTGAATTAAAATTATCCCATTACTCAGTGAACCTTGATATTTTAATTATCTAATAAATGATAGTCGCTTAATATTTTATTTGACAATTATATGAATGGGTACTCCAAAGGGCAAGTCCAAAGTCATTAGGTATTTTAATGCCCAGAGTTAAAGTAGGGGCTAAAGTGTTTGAAAGTGTTTATCAATTAATTATGTTCATCTTTTCTATTCCCAATTAAGCAATTTTTACAAATCAAACCTAGTTCACTATTAGGCCCTCTAAATGTCAATTTTCAAAGTAAATTTAAGATAATTAAATATTGAAATGGAATTTCATTTCTCATTCATATCAAACGTAGCATCCAATTATCAATTAGTGGGCCTTAAATGAGTAAATTACTATCTTCATAGCTTTATGCCCATTACTTTAAGATCATCCTATTGAATTGACTTCCAAGTCATGACAATTATCAAGATTGCAATTTTACTTTAGGAAAATTTGTTTCTACCTCTTAACCCATTTCTACCTCTTAACCCATTATAACCCATTATGTTTCAAACATCCAAGAGATTTTATTATAATCAATATTACCCATTTAGCCTTTGATTTTTCCTAAAATTTAATTAAGGCATTAAAATTCCAAAATTACCATTTTACCCCAAAGGCTCCCTTTCCAATAATTTATTAAATAAAACCCAAGTGACCATGAAATTTTTATGGAGACTCAATCATGAGTTAATTAAAATATCAGGGGAGAAAAATATGGTCTTTTAGATTTTTATTTAATTAATATCATTTTTTTAATTCAAAAATAAGATTTTTCAATATTAATTTATTTAATTAATGAGAATAAGATTTTTTAATTATGGGAAAATTATTAGAGGTTCACCTTGGTCAGAGAAACACTTATGAAAAATTTCATGATTTTCCAAATTATATTTTAATTATTATAATTATTTAATAATTTTAATGATTTAATTAAATAGAAAACATGTTTTAATTACAAAAATCATTTTTTATATCTTTATTAAATTTCCTTAAGTCCAGAGAACTTAGAGAAACAAATTTATCATTTTTATGATTTTTTAATTTATTTATTATAATTATTTTAATGAGAAGTTAAGGAAAATTCAATTGTAGGCCTTTAAAAATTTATTTTTGATTATGAAAAATTAGAAAAAAAATATTTTAATGAGTCCCAAATGATCAGGAAGTAATACAGAACATTTTAGACCATTTTCATAATTTTGAAATTTTTAATTATTTTGAATTATTTTTAATTTAAGGTATAGCTTAAAAATGAAGTATTTTCTTAAAAATAAAATTTACTTTTCCTAAGTGCGCCTAATCACACGGAACTCAGCAAACCACTTTTCATAATTTTCTTGAAGGTATTTAATTTAATATAGTTATTTTGTACAAAAATATAATTTATCTTAAAAAATCAATTTTGGTACTTAAACTTAACTAAATAAATTTTAAATTTTTACAGTGAGTCAACAAACATTTTCTACACAATGTGGAAATGATTTTATTAACTTTTGAATAATATTTAATTTAAATAATTTAATACAATTTATAAGCATTTAACAAACTATAGAAATACACCAAATTATCCAAACCATTCTCCTATTTTTTTTAAGCTCCTCTGACCACAAGAAACATACTAAAGTTCATCCCATAATTTTCCAAGTGATATTTTAATTTCTATAATTTATTTAAGCCAAAATAGCCAACTAAGCTTGGAAATTGGGGTTATGTGCATAGAGATGCTCTCTAACCTTAGAAAAATCAGAGATCATTCCCTCTATCATGAGGAATGAACCTCCAAAGATTTAAGCTTTGATGAACAATATTTAATCACTTAAAATTAAAACAACTCAGAGACTTTTTAATTAATTAAAAATTAGAGACTCAACAAATAATTTTTATATTTTGTCCACATTATTTTTCTCTATTCACTAAGCAAGAGGTTATTTTTATTTTATTTTTGTGATTTTTTTATGCAACATTATGAATTTTTGAAATTCTGACATTTAAATTAAATCATAAAATCTCATTTTTCTAGTTAATCCAGTCAGCTGGCGCGTCAAGCTTTACATGCAGTGCTCTCTGATTCAGCGCCGCCAGCCACATAGCCTCCTCGTCAGCCCACAATTCTCATATCAAAAGTTCATTCGGCTTGATATTGTCCATCCATTCAATACACGAGCAATCAAATGACTCTATTATCGTTCTTGATTAACCTAACTCGTAAACCGTTCAACTTCTAATCTTAAGAACTCAAGCAAGACTCAACAAAATCAGTTCGCGTTTATTGCTACACCTTCATCTACTCAAGGCAAACCTATCTATACGGTTGATTGAGCAGGAAATACACTATATGCGTATTGAGAATATAATTAAGCTCAGATCGAGGGGAGAGTTCAATACCTTTTTCTAGGAGGTGTAGTTTCAATTAGATGGTTAGAGAAGCTTTAGTGGAGTCCAACGAGCCTCTAGATGAGTTATTGTGCTGTGGTGAATTTCCTAAGTATAATTTTAGCCAATGTGATTTTCAGGTGTAGGTCTTGAGCTAGGTTAGAGGCTCTCTGTCATGGGGCTCTTGTGAGGGATCAACTCCTCTCAATTTGGGGATGGTGTCGGCATAATTAATTTGAGTTTGGTGGATTATGGAGGTGTAGAGAAAATGTGGAAAGAATTACCCTGATTTTGAGCTCAAAAATTGAACTCAGGCAGAGGGAATTAGGGCTGGAGATTTGTAGGGATGAGTTTATCTAGGTTGCAAGGAGGGCTGGTGATATTTTGGCAAAGTTTTTTTTAGTTTTGGTTATCCTTCAATTTGTCCAAGGAGGAGGTGGGTTTAAATCTCCATGGAAGGGGTGGTTGTCTGAGCTTAAATTTATGTTCAATTGGTTGCCTATGTGGAGGGTTGAAGAGTGCAGCCAACCAATGGGGATGAGCCACATTGGGTAGGTGAATTTGGGTTTGGATTTGAAGAGGGTGGCACTCGATTTGTGATTTTTTGGCCTCTCGGTCGGTCGATAGGGCCAGTGGTGGTGGCTAGAGAAATCAGTGGAGCCAGGAGAGGGTTAATGATGATTAACTCTGAATGGTTAAGGTTGATGGCAAAGATAGCTCATATAGAGTGGGCTAGGTGGGTCTAGCATGGTCACTAGAAATTAGTGGTTGTGGTGGCTTTGGTTTGATCAACTCGGTTTGGTTTGGTTTGGTTAAATTCAGTGCATGGGTTCAATTTTGGGCATGTTGGGTTCAAGTTGGACTAGATTGGGCTTGAGCTTGGATTGGGTTCAATTGATTGAGCAAATTGACTTGGATGATTTTCATGAATATTTTAGAAAAAGGATTGAGTGACTTTGAGTTGATTTGGAAGCTTAATTTGAAATATTTTGGCTCATGGCCGATTTTGGTGTTTTTGGGTCAACCTTGGGTTTGGATTGGGATAGAGCTTAGCTTTTACCCAATTGATGGTTTAAATTGGTCCCAAGGATTTTCATAAAGATTTTTTTATACCAATTGATTGAAAATTTTGGAGTTATGAAGCTCAAGTTGGTGGAATTTGGAGTTTGGGGCAAAATTGGGGGTTTAGGTCAAAGTTGAATTTTAGTGAAATTGGCACTTGACCAAGGCCAATTAAAGGTTTAATTTCATGTGAGGAAGTGTTTTAAAGAGTTTAGGATTCAAATTTGGGGCAATTGGAAAGGTTTGGGGGTTCAATTTGGTGAATTTTTGGCTTAGGGTAAAATTAGGAATTTTTAATTGAGCTTAGAATTAAGGTTTGAAATTGGGTCCAATTGAACTTGGATTTGGTTTCAATCAATTTTTGGCATGATAAATTTGAGTTTTGAATTGAAATTGAGGAAAATTGGGATCAAATTAGCAGTCATTGTGGGTGAATTGAGGTAATTGGGCATTTAAGGACAATCTCAGGCTTTTGGACAAAATTGGTTAAATTGGTCAAATTGGGCTCAATGAAGTGGTCTAAATGTGTTTTGGTGGCATTTGAAATGATTAAAAATGATTTGGGAAAGTTTGGGTCACCGGGGGTATTTTTGTAGTTTTGGAAAAATCAGAGGTACTTTGGTCATTTTGAAGATGTTGGGGGTGTTTTAGGTAATTTAGGTTGTTTCAATGGTTTGAAATGATTTTTCAACAAATTTAGTTATTTTAAAAATTTGGATTTCAAGTGTAGTTTGGTAATTTGGGGTATGTTTTGGGGGAAAAAGGTTAAATTATGTATTTAAGTTGGTTTGAGGTTGCCAACCACACAGCCACCCTACTTGAGCCATCGAGCAATAACATTCCCTAATTTGCGTCCTCCATGTTCTAGTCTCAGCTAAACCTTTGCCTAGTGTTAGTGGCCTAGGGGACCATCTGTGGCCTAGGGGACCATCTACATACTAGGGGACCATCTACATAAGTTTCCCAAAGAGTTAAGGGACCAACTAAGCATATTTGACTAAAGCTTGAGGTTGTGAGTGTAATTGGAGGAATATCAGGTGTGTGTGTTTGTGAAACTGGACAAGGCCACACCACTCAGTGTCCACTCTAAGGCCAAACAGTCCTATGGGGACTCCCTTTGTGCTCCCCTATACTGGCCTCACTTATTAAATGTTAGAGGTTAGGACCAAAGGACCAATATGTGGAACTTCTATGTGGAACTTCAAATTGAGAAAAGAAGAGTTTAGAGTTTCTAATGGTGAGGGTTCCTTTACTAGTTCCATCGAAATAGTCATCAAGAAAGTCTTATGGCAAGATGCTAGGCTACTAAGGAGGGAACTAGACCTCAACCAAAAGTGAGGTCAACAAATGGACCCCCAATAGGTGTGGTGTGTCGGGCCAGCACACCGCACATATTGGCGTTGGTCGAAATAATCAACAAAAGGAACGTGACTGTCTGAGTCAGCACACATAGAACAGAGCAAAAAAGAGTAGAAGATTTCCACTGGGGAGTAATAAGAGACTCTTACTGGGGAAAAAGGAAGGGGATTCAGGAAACAACCATAAGGAAAATTTATGGTAGTGGTGAAGATTCAATTTTAATTCGATGTTTAAAAGTTTTAATTTTGATTTTAATTTTAGCAGTTTCAGAGGATAGAAGTATGTGTGAGGAAACCGAATTGAGATGGAGAGCACAAGGGCTTACATCCAACTTGAGAGGAGACAACAGTGTAGAGAATGACAACCATTAAGGACATTACGCGAGGAAGAAAAGACTATACCAGTTCAGGTAACTGCTAGGGACATTATGTCCTAACTGGCTCTAGTCAAAGAATGGCAACCATCAAGGAAATTATGCCAAATTTCAAGATGGGAAAACCCCAAGAGATAGGAAGCTTTGATTAAGTCAAAGTGCTTATTCCCTCAACCTCTGGAATTTGATTTGAAAGATTGCGATAGGAGGGCATCCTAAAAAAACATGGAATCAGATGTAACAACCTCAACATCTGGAATTTTATTTGAGAGATTGCAATAGGAGAGGCTCCGAAAGCATCATGGAAACAGATGTGACATCCTCAACCACTGGAGTTTGATTTAAAAGATTGCGATAGGACGGGCTCCTAAAGCAATGCAAAATCGGATGTGACATCCTCAACCTCTGGAGTTTGATTTCAAAGATTGCATTAGGAGGGGCTCTTAAAGCAATGCAGAGTCAGATGTGACATCCTCAACCTCTTGACTTTCATTTGAAAGATTGAGATAGGAGGGGCTCCTAATAAACTCAAAATCGGATGTGATATGCTCAACCTCTAGAATTTTATATTAAAGATTGCAATAGGAGTGGCTCCTAAAGCAACGCAGAATTGGATAGGACATCCTCAACCTCTAGAATTTTGTTTGAAAGATTGTGATAGGAGGGGCTCATAAAGCAATGCAGAATCAGATGCGACATCCTCAACTTATGGAATTTAATTTTAAAGATTGTGATAGAGGGGATCCTATAGCAACGCGGAATCGGATGTAACGTCGTCAAGCTCTGAAATTTTATTTGAAAGACTGCTATAGGAAGGGCACCTAAAGCAACGCGGAATCAGATGTAACATCCTTAACCTCTAAAATTTTATTTGAAAGATTGCAATAGGAGGGGCTCTTAAAGCAATGCAGAATTAGATGTAACATCCTCAACCTCTAGAATTCGATTTGAAAGATTGAGATAGGAAGGGCTTCTAAAGTAGCACGGAATTGGATGTAACATTCTCAACCTTTGGAATTTAATTTGAAAGATTGTGTCGAAGGAGCTCCTAAATCAATGTAGAATCAGATATAACATCCTCAACCTCTAGAATTTCATGGAACTTAAAGAAATCAGATGACCTTGCATCGATCATGGAATTTCATGAATGCGGAAAATTTCTCAGATATGTTGTGGAAAATATGTGGACGGAATCGAAATCCATACACTGACCCCGAAAATTTCATGAGTTTGAAAAATTTCTCGGATAAACATGGAAAATATGTGGGCAAAATCGGAATCTATGCACCCATCCGAAAAATTCATGAGTGCAAAAAATTTCTCAGATAAATTGTGCAAAATATGTGGACAAAATCAAAATCCATGCACCGACCTAAAAATTTCATGAATGCAGAACATTTCTCTGATAGAATGTGGAAATTATGTGGACAAAATCGACATCCATGCACCAACACAAAATTTCATGTGTGGAAAATTTCTCAGATAGGTTGTGGAAAAATGTATAGATTGAATTGGAATCCATGCACCGAATCGGAAATTTCATGAATGCAAAAAAATTCTCAGATAGATTGTGGAAAATATGTGGACAAAATCGAAATCCATGCACCGACCCAAAAATTTCATTAATACGGAAAATTTCTTGGATGGGATGTGGAAAATATGTGGACAGAATCAACATTCACGCACCAACCCAAAAATTTCATGGGAATCAGAATTTAGGTATTAACCTCGAGTGCACTATAAGTGTGAAGGACTCATTAAAAGTGTACAAAAGATTGTGAAGAATTGCTTAGAAGGGAGTAAGGCAGAAGCTTATCTCGAGTGCTGACATTTCATGAATACAGAGGTTTGCAGAAATTTCCTGAGATTTTGTAAGGAGTGTGGCACTCATAGGATTGTGAAAAATTTGTGCAGATAGAGACATTTGTGCTGCAAAAGCGGGGAGTGTAGAACTTGGAATTTTGAGAGGAATTAAATGATTAATTTTATCATTCTTCTTGTTGTCTTTATCACATTTTATGATCAGGGTGTTATTTTTTATCAAATTTAAATTCCATTGATTAATTTTTTCAAAAATATTTTTATTTAAATTTTATGATCAGACTTTAGTTGTATCGTTCCTTGTTAATTATAATTTAGAACCAACATGTGGTTCTGAGGCTTTTTATCCATCGCACAGAAAGGACAATTTGACAAATACACTAAAATCTGAAAGAAACATTGTTAAACTTTTTCTTTAAATAAGTGTTACAAACTGAACACATGCTGAAGCTATCAAAAGCTAACATGTTAAATATATTTTAAAGTATCAAATGCTGAATACATATCAAATATTGAATACTTCTGGAACATTACATATCCTATATGCATCGTTGTGATGCAGTACAAAAAGTTACAATAACTATCTATCTGTCCTCTTTGACGGCTCATGATCAAGCTGAACTTCTAAGCTATGCTCCAAGAAAAGAATTCCTTTTTCTTTACACTTAGTGGTACAACTATCTCATTGCTCGTATGGGCGCATTTTTTCTAATTATGGGTATGGATCTGTTATCCATTCTTCTTAACATAACATAAACTCTGTCATGCTGCACTCCTGGGATGCAGTGCTTTGCCAAATCTACTTCGTTTCCTTTCAAAATTAAAACTGAACCCACTAGCAACGGAGTTTCAATAGATCATTGGAATTCTCTAGTTTCATTTCCAAACAAAATATTTCTCTTGCTCATAAAGAACACTGTGCAAAAGGGTCTGATGAAATCATGGTGATCAATATGTGGAGAAATGCAGTCTCCTTCCTCATAGATATTGATTATGCAGCTGTTTGGGATGCAATCTAATTGTAGTATGCTCCACCTGACCATTCTTTATATCATCCTTTTTATCTTAGAAAGCACAGGATCCACATCCTTATATCTTAGGAAACTTGAGGGGTTGCCTAGTATATCCTTTCTGAAGTTATTGCAGCAACCACATTGAGTTGTAATTCTTCCCTTGCACCTCATCCATTTCTGGGGCTCTGAGTAGGTTCTCTTCATTAACAAACCAGCCTGGCCTTTGTCCCTCAAGAGGAATACGCAGTGGAGAGTACTCCTCTCATCACATTTGGAGAAAACCCTTGTGTGCAGTTCCAAACCTTCTAATATGTTAATGAATTTCCCTTGAATTTCCTCATAAAACTCAAATTATCTTTTCTTGACTTTACTCATCCTTTCTAACTCTACGACAGGAATCCTTTGTGATGGTTGAGGCTGCTCCTCCATTTCAATATTTGTGGGAAAACATGTTTGTGTCGGTTGTGTATAGTAGGATGTATGACTCAACATCCCGGTGCTCAGCTTCTCGGCACCCTATGTCGGTAGTTGTATACTCCTTGAAGGTATAGTATTGCTCCAAGAGGAGGACATTACATCTTAGGCACTCCATAAATGCCCCTACAGTTGATGGTTGTCTTGGAATCTCGGTGTTGCACATATGGAAACCCGGGAAAAGCTCATCTGGAATCTATGGGAGTGTCGGCTATGTGACAAACTCTGACTCATCCTCCGTGACTGGCGGACTGGTAGAAGTTTCCCTCATGCATGGATCATAGAACCCCTCCTCAGGAATTGGGGTGAGTGTCACCTCTTCTTCTTTTATACATCTTCCCACCTAACGTAGGAAAGCTCTATGCTTACGACGATTGGCGTTACGGCGCTGTGTCCTTCTAATCGGCAGATCCGATACTCTTTTTTCATCGACACTGACCAAGTTTCCCATCGGTATGATGATCATGGACTGTAAATGGTTGGTTCCTTTCATTAGATGTTGTAGCTTTGCTACTTTATTCCTCTTCAGTGAGGAGTGTTTTTTAGTACTAACTCTGAGCAGTGATGGCCATCTGTTTCTCGATGGCTAACTATGCTCATCAAGGGACCCTTGTAATCTAAAGTGACTTGGGTGTAGTATAGTTAAAAGTTCACGATGCCGCCTTGGGTTGTTCTTCTTTCATTTAGTGCGAGATTCAAGTCGTCTTTAAAGGCAAATATCAGCTTCTACCCAGAAATTTTTCTGCAGCAGTCAAAAAACATCAGTGCACTGAAATTCAGAACGAACAAGAATAATAACAAATTAGTTATTAAACAAATTTTGAATTTATATGAGTCCATGTTTTTTATTTATTTAATTTAATTTAGTGAAATTTCAAAATTAAAATGAAGGAAATTAAGATAGGAAAATTCAAATTTTTTATTTTATTGAGGTTGATTCTATTACAAAATTTTGGACCCAGTCACAGATGCTGGCCAAGCAAACATCCCCAAAATAAGTAACATCTTCAAAAATTCAGTTCAAATAATGTCATATTGTGAAGTGTGCCTTTAAATATCAACTATTAATTGACAACATTGTCCTTTCACCTTGAAAATCCAACAGCTGGGAAGATCCTCTTGAATAGATCTTATTTATGATAAATGGTGCCTCCCAAGTTGGTTCAAATTTTCCAACTATCTTGTGATGTGGGAAAATATGTCTTTTGAGAATGAGTACGAGATCACAAACTTTGAACGCCCTCAAGAGAAACAACTTGTCATGAGCCTGCACCATCTTTGCTTGGTAGAGTTCCAAATTCTATTATGCTTCTAATCATTTACCCACGAGACCTTCCAATTACTCAAGTCTGAGCTTTACACTTTCTTCTATTGTAATCTGATTGGTGAAGATGACTCATATAGACAATATCCAGACTTTTAACAGTAGTACGACCTCAGCCCATATACTAGTGCTTCAGGTGTACATTGAGTGGGAGTTCTTAACATCGTCTTGTAGGCCCACGAAGCTTCTAACAATTTATCATTTCGTTCTCTTTATTCTCGTCAAATATCTTTTTCAAAATTTTCATAAGTGTCACCCAGGCCATTTTGCACTGGGATAGTAAATTGTAGAGTATCTCCAATCTATTTCATATCATTTAATGAAGTTACTGATTTTAGTGCTTTTGATGGCTGACCCATTATCTGAAATAATCCTGCGCGGCAGACCAAAATGGTAGACAATCTAACTCTTGAAGAATTGAAGAACATGATGTGTTGTAACCTCTTGTAACAGAACTGTTTCTACCCATTTGGAGAAGTAATGCATGATTGCAAGAATAAATATGTGTCCCTTATAAGATGGGGGTTCTATTGGACCTACTATGTCGCTGTCCCAACACTCAAATGGTCACGATGCAACGGTTGGATGTAGCACATTCGGTGGTTGGGGTAAGACTACCCCCATGTACTTTTCAAAGGTGACACTTTCTAGTTGTATCCATTCAACAGAATATCATTGTTGACCAATAATATCTGAATCTTTTAATCTTCATTTTCATCTATGGATCTGACTGACGAGCTCCACACAATCAGGCGTGTACTTCTTTGACAATATTTTGTGCTTCGGCTTTGCTTAGACATCTCAGCCACATCTGTTCAAATGATCTTCTGTAGAGGACATCACCCACTAGAGCATATGACATAGCTCTTCTTGTGATGTGATATGCTTTGGACTTGTCATCCGATAGCTTTATTATTTACAAATATTCTATCAAAGGCTTGTGTCAATCTTCGTTAATGTCAGCAACTGCAATCATCATTTCTTCTTCTTTTTTTAGCTTGTGTAGATTGTTGAGGTTGATATGAGACAAAACCTGACATCCCTGTATTGTCATGTTAATGAATTCCTCTAATGGACTTGCCAGATCCTTAGAAGTTTCACTAGAGCGTCAGCATGGGCGTTATCCCCTCGAGGAATCCGGTATAGAGTCACACTAGGGATCTGTTCTAACAACTTCATTATGTATCGATGTTTTTTGGCTAATCTTGGCTTCAAAATCCTGTACTGTCCAGAGACCTGTTGCATGACAATTGGTGAGTCGCTAGAGATGATAATGTCTGCTATATCCATTGAGATTACCAATTCAAACTTGTTGATCAATGCTTCATATTCTGCTTCATTATTTGTGCATGGCTCTATCAGGAGACAAGAGAATCACAACATTCCCTGATTTGGTGTGATGAAAATCAGACTAATTCCTACTTTTTTTGGTAAAACTATCTCAGATCCTTTGTCCTTTCTGGCTGATGAAGCTCCATCAAAGTACATTTCCCAACTCTTGCACTGAACTGCTCTATTTGCGGTATCTATTCAACTGGTAGATCATCCTCAAGAGGGGACCCAGCTAGAAGTGGGTGTGCTGCAAGAAAATCTGCTAAAATTTGTCTCTTGATGCACGACGAGGAACAAAAGTTATATCAAATTACAATAAAATCATCGACCACCTTGTTAAACATCAAAAAAGTGTTGGTCAGGTCATCAAATATTGGAATGAATTAACTTTTGAGATAAAGCTTACCTTAAGGTCTCCAAGAGAGTCGTCTAAGGCCGCAGTATAAAGTATCAGAGGTATTCCCGGAATAGGGGCTACCAAAATACGATGTGTCATTAAATATTTTTTAATGTCCTCAAAGACCCGCTGGCATTTCTCTTCCCAAACAAATTTGGCATTATTTTTAATTAATGTTGAGAAGGTCTGACACCTACTTGAGAGATTAGAAATAAACCGTCTCACATATACCAAATTTCCTTGGAAGGAATGTAGTTGTTTCAAGGTTAGGAGGAGGCATCTCCTGAGGTTGACTTCTTTCAATTCTTCAACTATAGACATAATTTCTTTTCAAATTCTAGTGGAGCATCATCAATTGGCTGATCTTCAGAGTCATCCTCTAAATTGAGGTATTCCTCTTCCATTCCGCTAGTAAAAACCATTTAAAATTTTGAGTCATCTACTGGTCCTAAAGTACCAAATCTGAGACCCTCTTTCGAATTGAGAGTTTGACTTTTAATTTTCCACAATCTCTCAAAGAGTTGTAGCTTATCCATTGGCATTTGGTTTGGCACATATCCCTAATGAATTAACTTTTGTACACAAGTTGAAAAGTAACCAAAATGTAATTCCATTAATTTGTTATAATTCTCCTCCAAATTTACATGATTTTCAGAACTAGTAGAAGAGGAAGAATGGTAAAACTTGATCTGCTTTGAACCAACGATATGGACTTCCTTGACCTCTATAATCTCAAAATTTTGAGGGTGGATAGGAGTAAGGGTCATGGCATGCACATAGTGGTTGATCCGAGCTAACATCAACTCGTATTCACTTTTCTCCATATCTTCCAAAGAAATCTTGAACTGAGGTTTCTTCTATTTTGTCATCATTATTTCTTCACCAGAACTTTCTTCCACATCAAGACTGATAATCGGCCTCGTCCGTTCAACAACCATGTTGGGTCTTCCTCGTCCCTGTCCCCAGACTTGATCTCGGGTGCACGGGATAAAAGAACCTCTACTAACTCATTATTAAGAAATGGTAGTACATCGTTGAAGCGGAGTTGAATGACCTTTCTCTTATGATTCTTCTAAATCTTCAGTTTTACTTGGAACAATTTCACGGGAAAAGACTGTCTTCTTTGGAGGTACATAGTAGGCAGGGTCTTCTTGGAAGCCCACTACATGAATTGAAAATGGTTGTAAATCCCCTTTAATGCAATCTTCTTGCTCTTCTTTGAAATACTTGATTCATTGGTGTAGAGATGATGGAACCATATTATGTTTGTGAATCCACGGTCGATCAAGTAAAGCATTGAAAGAAGTCTCTGTGTTGATAATATGAAATTTTGCGGTTGTTACTAGCTCTACAATTTCCACTAACAACGTAATCAATCTAATGGCTCTATCTCCCTTTGGTTAAATTATCTTACCATCATCTTTTTAACAGTAAGCTCCTGAGCATCAATATCCAATTATGTTAATGTCTATAGACTCATTAATTTTAGTGATGATCCCGGATCTACCAAAACACTGGACAACACATATCTGCTAATACTAACGGAGATGTAGAGTGGTCGGTTGTGGTCGGTAATGTCGAGCAACAAGTCTTCATCTATAAAGGTTATCCCAGGCTGTTCCTTTAACAAACAAACTTCATTAGAGGATGTGCAAGCCAATTGAGCTAAGTAAATCTCTGGATCAAGTAAAACACTAACCAAAGATTCTCTCATCTCTTTTAACAAAATCAAAGCATCGTAAATTCTTAATTTGGTCGGCAACCTTATAGGATGAGCTAGTACATTATAATCCACTTTTTACAGTCTTCCAATCTTTACTTGGTTATGTGTCTCTTCCACTGGCGGAGGAGAAGGTGGCTCTTCTCGAGTGAATATTTGTTTTCCTTTATACATTAGAGTTGTTCTTGAGTGTAATACCTTCCTGCTTCTTAGATTCACCTCTATGATCTCTTCTTATCCACCTCGCGATGTTGTTGGAAAAACATCCTGTGTTGCTTTTACATCAGCAAAATCCAAGTTAATGGAAAGTTGTGCGTCGTGGTACTCGAGGACTTGTTCCTCACTCCTGGTGCTATTGTAACAACTGTTGTCGATATCTTCTTCATTCTCATTGACATGTTCATCGGGCTTAAGTACAATTTAGGATCAATTTGAGAATCGAGATCAGAGTTACATTGAACAAAGTTAGTTACATTATCATTAAAGTTAGTTGGAACGTAGCCAAAATTGTAATTATTATATTCAGAAGGCCCCTATAAGGCAAAGAGGTAATCATACATGGTCAGAGGTTCGTGAATTTTTTTCCCTAAATCCGAGAAAACTAATTTAACAGAGGCAGCCCCTATCCTACCCCTCGCACTATCGGTCTTCATGAAGATGTTCTTCTTCTTCTCCGGTTGTTGCGACTTCTCTAGTGAAATCTCTAACTTGTGCTGGGCATGATGTACAATTGAGATGGCTGCCTACACTGAAGCGCTCCAAATCTTGTCGAGTATATTCTTGGATGATTTGCTCCAAACTGTGTTCCATCCATGTTCTTCTTTGAAATACTGGTCGAGTATCTTCCTCTGAATATGGATCTATCGGAGTGATTGGCTCAGCTGAAATCATATTTATTGAACCTCCTTCAGGTTCTTTTAAATATTCATTCGGGATTATTATGTATCCTTTTTTAAGATTCCTTTCAAGCAACTCTTGAAACTGAAACAACCCTCCATTGTGTGTCCCAACATTTTGTGATAGGGGCAAAAATTGGGATGATCCTTCTTATTAACTTTCTCTGGCTTCTTTGGCTCTGGAAATCAAAACTTGAGCTTCTTCATTAAATTTCTAAACATTTTTGGCACAGCTTCATCTTTTAAAGAATGCACTCTTTTCATTCGTTCTGAAAAAGTTGGACTCCATCTACCATCTACTTGGTACGGTCCTCTCTGGTGTGACTACTGGCTAGACTAGCCATAATGCTACATCAGCTACTGCTAGTGAGGCTGAATATGTTGTGATAACTGTTGGGAACTCTGATGAGAATGCTTGGACTGAATCCTCATTGAATGCTTCCCTTTATCAATTGTCGCTACTTTCCTGGACATTTTCTTGATTACTCTGGCTGGTCCTGATCTATCAACCTTTTCCTAGGACTCAATGTGCTTGAATTCTTCTTGTAGACTACTGACCTTGGTTAGAAATTTCTCAAAGGACTTTCTGGTGAGTCCCTTAGGCATGAAAGCTACCGGTTAATGATGCTTTTGAGTAGATTCTCAATCGCAAGTTGTTTCTATAACTGAGGCTCGCATTTCATGCTTTGGTTTCTCCACCTTAAGATATAATCTACCAAAGTCTCGTTAGGATTTTTCCTTCCCACTACGAGAATTCCAATAGTAACATGATGATGTGCTCCAAAAAATCTCTTCATAAACAAGTGTTCCAACATGGAAAATGTCTTCAGTGATCCAATGGAAAACTCGATATACCAATCAAATGCTAACTCTGATAAGCTGGTAACAAACTAGCAGAACAACAACACTTCATTACCTCCAGCATTACAATAGTTGGTTCAAAAATGGGATGTATGCTAGCAAGGATTTTTCGTCCGGTCGAACGTCTTAAAGTTTTGTGACACAAAACCCTTGGGGTAGGGCACGACATCGAACTCCACCGGGTAAGGTCTACACTTTGAAATTAATGCACCACCCTGAGATTGGGCTAAGGCCTCCCAAACTTGATATTTAACTATCTTCTTGATATCTTTCTCTAGTATAACACTCTGGGTGGAATCATTCTTTTGTGGGTCATCTCCGTTGGCAGAAGCAACTTCTCTTCTTTTGTCGGTAATGTGTACAAACTCAGGCTGATTTCCCTTTGGCAAAGTCTTTTGTTGTGATTGTGATTGCCCGTGCATTGTAGCAATGTCAGTAGACATTTCCTCCATCCTTTTCTCCATCTGGCTAAATTGCTTGTCTCTTAGCAAAATGGCTCTACACAAATCATCAGCGGTGTTCCCTTATATAGATTGTTGGGCTTCACGTGCTGATGTTGCGGGTCTGGTCTTGATGACATCAATATCCATAAAATCCTTATCGAGGCAATCATTAAAATTGAAATCTTCATCATCTGTAGCTACTACATGTTCTTTGGCTAACTTAAAATCTCTGCCCCGAGCTTTTCAAATTTTTCTTTAATTATTCTTTTCTGGATTATCTTGAGATCCGGAAGACTTTCCTAAACATCCTCCCTCAGTACATCAATCTCAGTAGCGATGGCTAGAACGACACCTGATACTTCAGACTCTTGCTTCATTCCACATTCTTGACCTACGGGCTCATCAAACTGTACTGGTATGACAACCTTGGGTAGCCATACCTTGTTTTCCGATGGTGATGTATTGAGACGGGGTGTCTCAACATGGATTTTGGTGTGTCAAAGAGAGGCATGCTCCTCGTAGTGCAGATCAAATACAACACCAGGAGACTTCTTTTCTTTCTCCTTTTTTGGAACATTCATATGAACAACAACCCGTTGTATCCTAGGACCCAGACATGATTTGGTCGGTCGAGGTTCTACGGACCATAGAGTAGTAGTGGTAACAAAATTGGTGGTAGTGATGGCAGTACTAACTCAACTTCCTAGATGAAATCTAACAAGAATGCGAGCTGACAAAACTTCAGCTGATCCTTGAGACTTTTGGGCAGATTTAAGATCCTTCAAATTTTTTTTTTCATTCGGGGGGATACCACGCATTCCCACCCACTTAAGTAGCTCAAAAACTGAGCATCCTTCTTTAACATACAATCTATAAAATATTGTACGAATTTTGGTGATAGGAGTAGTTTCTCTCTCTCTTCATCACGACCACGAAGTAATGGTAAAGCAGCAGCAATATTCTGAATACTCTCATACCCATTAGTATGCATTAATGGATGAATCCTACTCCCTTTTAGAAGCGGAGTGGTCTCAAGCAATTTGAGTTCTTCTTGGTGAGGACTCCCATCAATAGATACTTTCTCTGGAACTCATTCTTTAATAGCCCTCTGAATTCTCCTTGAGGACAATTCAGGTTAAACTCAACAGGTGGCTCTTGTACTTCCTGAGCACCGACTTTCTTGACAAAGAATGGGGCCTTTCCAAGTACAACTTTGAGTTCATCAAATCCGTCTCTGAAATTGATGGTGGGGGTGACATTGCGGACATTGCGGCTAGTCGGCAAGTTGCAGAAGAAAGTCAGCTTCTGGAAAGCCATTATAACAGTTTCAAAAAGAAAGTTTTGGGGTTAGTATTTGGCCAAGGCCTTGTAATTCTAGTGCGAACACTAAAAATTAACAAGGGCCGCTTTGTGAATTGGGTAAGTCTTTATTATTTTTATTTTATTTTAGTTTTTGTAGACTTTAAAATTTAGTAAGGTAAGGTAAAAGTAAGAGAACTTAATTAATTAAATGAGAAAGGTTAAAAATAAAAAGAATGCAACCATTTGATTTAATTTGCAAAGCAGAAAACCAAATCCAAAAATATATGATGAGAAAAGTAAATTTTAGGACCCAGTACTGGCCAACTTCACGATGCACATTACCCAGGTGAAACTAGTTCACCAACACACCCATCATGGGTCCAACTACACACAAAGATAAAAGTCCTAATGAACTCATAAACCTCTCTATTCAAAGGTGATTGAATAGACAGTCCTAAAGTCCAAAAGAGTTGATCGTACATACCTAAGAAAGAAATTTTCAAATTATTTCAACTGAAGAAGGGTAATCTGGTCAATAATGGACATGGACACATTATTAATGTATGAAGACAAGACTCCCTAATCTAAATGGATAGAGAAACTATTCCCAGAGGAGTCTCAAAAAGCTGTCGGACATTAAAAGTTAGAAATTTGTTAGTTGTCGGAATGGATATCCCAACACCCGGTTTAATTTAATATATGCATATATAATTTTGAGAAGTAATGTTCTATGTTTTAAAAATACAAAACTGATCTGATCCCATATCCTTAGTAGTTTAAATAAACAAGCCAAACACTGCAAGCAATGCATCCATCCCAAAAAATAGACACATTACTTACTGGTGAGGCTCAATTAACTGAACTAAAGAATTTAGGACATCCATTTAAGTGTGCAAAAGAAATATTTTTTATGTTGGCTGACAACTTTCCCTATTTAATATGAAAAATTAAATAGGGTTTATATTGAGTTGGATTCTTAAATTTTTCTATAAAGGCAAGACCCTATAGTTAACTACTTCTTAGATAACCGAATTTGCATAAAAAAACTCTCGATTTAGATCACGGAATATTGCTTCAAGAATTTTAAGGGGTTGGACTTTTTAAAAGATCAGACCAAAGGAGTGTCAAAGGGGAATGACTCAAATTTAGAACATTTTATTTTGGAATACAAAGGAAGAAGAACTAGGGGATGTCGGATCCTAAGGAGAACCTCAGTGACTTCTCAAACTATACAATGGTTTGGGTTCAATTTTGAGAAAAAAAGATTACTTAAATGTTACATCCTGCCAATTTATTAGTTAGGGCTTACATTTATGCGAGACGGTCGCATAAAAAACCTGGAAGATGTGAGGATTTAGGTCATGACAAATGACGTCCTAAAATGAGTTAGGGATTAAATTGTATAATAGAGCTATAAAAAGGCCTAAAGATGAGTTGAGAGTTTATGTCGCAATAGACGGACAACCTCGAAATTCTGTGGCTTGTTGTTTCATTCTAATGAAAGATGTGTTGTTGTAGATCCTCATGCTACTGCAGATTGCTGCACACGGAGTTAGCTTCAAGCTTCACGATGAATTAGCAATCCTAAATTCTAAGGTTTAAGGGTTTAAATGAGAAGTTTAAAGTTCAATCATAGGGGGGGTTAAAGTTGATTAGAGTGACACCGTATACGATTCTACAGTTCCCTCATTCCTATATCACTATTTTTTTTAATTTTAGTTAGCTTAAGCAAATTGTTACACTTATTTAAATTGGGGAGATCTCATTAGCAATCGTGAGTTACTACCTTCGAGGGACTCTCACTGATTCAGAAGGATGTTTTAATTTTAGTTACATTTCAAAGGATTTGTCATTACCTTCGAAACAATTTGTTTTAGATTTTAGAAAATGTTGATTAAACTTTTTAAAATGGTTTTGATTTTTGTAAGTAAAGTATGGTGCACAACCTAGCGGTTATAATATTTTGCAGCAAAAGTAGATTGCAGAAAGTAAAATTAAAAAAATTAAATAACACTGTAAAAGCATATCTCATTCACGCTAAAAGATAAGCATTTGCAACATATATATAATTTTGTAGGAAGTTTAAATAAATTGCAAGTGTAGATGAAGGTATATTTTTCGAACCCTCAAACCATGAAAAAAATGAGTCCTGAAAGATCTTAGTGGATAATCTTTTAGAACAAAATATAGCAAGTTCAATTTGTCCTTCAAAATATCGAAGAGATTCCAAAGTGTTCGGGGAATGACCCTGTATCGCTTTAAAGATCTCTTGAAACATTTTGAGTTCATTTTAATCTTATTATATTGTTCCATTAATCATCCCACGGTCAAAGTAAATTTAACCCATTAATCAGTGAACATTGGCATTTTAATTATCTCAATAATGATAGTCACTTAACATTTCATTTAACAGTTACATGACTAGGTACCCCAAAGGGCAAGTCCAAAGTTTTTAGGGATTTTAATGCCCAGAGTTAAAGGAAGGCCTAACATTTTACTTAATGTTTATCAATTAATTATGCCCATCTTTTCTACTCCCAATGAAGATAATTCTTACATATCAAACCTAGTTCACTATTAAGCCCTCTCGATTTCAGTTTTCATAATTTTTAAGATAATTACATATTGAAATGGGATTTCAATTCTCAATAATATGAGACTTAGCATCGAATTACCAATTAGTGGGCCTTAAATGAGTAAATTACTATCTTTATTGCTTTAATCCCATTACTTTAGGATCATCCTATTGAATTGACTTCCAAGATATGACAATTACGAGATATGACAATGTTCAATATTACAATTTTACCCTTATCATGAAAAGGATGGCAAATTGGTATCTACCACTTAACCAATTATGTTTCAAAAATCAAACAGATTTTATTATAATCAATATTACCCATTTACCCTTTGATGAATTCTTAAATTTAATTAAGGCATTAAAATTTCAAAATTACCATTTTGCCCCTTGGGTTCCCTATCCTATAACTTACCAAATAAAACCCAAGTTACCTTGAAATTTTCATGGAGACTCAATCATCAGTTAGTTAAAATATCAGAGGAGAAAAATGTGGTCTTTTAAATTTTTATTTAATTTATATAATTATTTTAATTAAAAAACAAAGTTTTTCAATATTAATTTATTTAATTAATCAAAATAAGATTTTTTGTCATGGGAAAATTATTAGAGGTTCACCTAGGTTAGAGAAACACTTAGGAAAAATTCCAAGATTTTTCAAATTATATTTTAAATATAATAATTATTTAATGATTTTAATGATTTATCTAAATAAAAAACATGTTTTAATTACAATTTTTTTTAAATTTTTATTAATTTTCTATGAGTCCAGAGAACTGAGAGATATAAATTTCTCATTTTTATGACTCTCAATTTACTTATTATAATTATTTTAATGAGAATATAAGGAATATTCATTTAGGCTTTTAAATTTTCATTTTTAATTTAGAAAAATTAGAAAAAAATATTTTAATAAGTCCCAAGTGGACAGGAAGTAATTAGGAGCATTTTAAACTATTTTCATTTTTTAGATATATTTAATTATTTTTAATTTAAGATATAGCTTAAAAATGATGTATTTTCTCAAAAAAAATTTGTACTTTTCCTAAGTGCCTCGATCACAAGAAACTCAGAAAACCACTATCATAATTTTTCTTAGTGTATTTAATTTAATATAATTATTTTTGTAGAAAAATATACTTTTTCTTAGAAAATCAACTTTAGTACTTAAACTTATCCAAATAAATTTTAAATTTTTATAGTGAGTCAACATGATTTTTCTACACAATTTGGAAATGACTTTATTATTTTTTTAATAATATTTAAATTATTTAATATTTAATTTAAATAATTTAATACAAGTCATAAGCATTTAACAAACTATAGAAATACATAAATATATCAAAACCATTCTTATATTTTTTCTAAGCTCCTATAACCACACGAAACCTATTAAAATTCAACCCATAATTTCCGAAGTGATATTTTAATTTATATAATGATTTTAAGCCAAAATAACCATCCAAGCTTGGAAATTAGGCTTATATGCGCAAAGATGCTCTCTGACTTTGGAAAAATTAGAGTTCGTTCCCTCTGTCATGAGGAATGAACCCCGAAAGTTTCAAGCTTTGATGAACAATATTTAATCACTTAAATATAAAACACCTTAGAGACTATTTAATTAAGTAAAAATTAGAGACTCGACAAATAATTTTTATTTTTGGTTCACATTCTTTTCCTCTATTCAGTGAGCAAGAGAGTATTTTTATTTTATTTTTAAGATTTTACTATGCAAAGTTATGAATTTTTAAAGTTTTTGCATTTAAATCAAACCGGAAAATCTCATTTTTCTACTTAATCTAGTAAGTTGTCGTGTTAACCTACGACGCGTCAAGCTTTACACACAAGGCTCTCTGATTTAGTGTCTCCAGCCACGTAGCATCCTTGTCAGCCTGAGTTTCACGTATTAAGACTTTGTCTGGCTTGATCTCTTCTGTCCATCTAATACACAAGCAATCGAATGACTCTTCATCATCATCCTCAATTAACCTAACATGTTAGTCGTTCACCTTCAAATCTTAAGGTCGTGAGCTAAGTTGGGCATTTTGGTAGAGTTCGGGTGCCAACCATCATAAACAAACCATAGACCAATAGATACCCCATTTGGGTCCCTTATGTACTAGTCTTAGCAAAACTCTAGCCTAGGGCCAGTGGGCTTAGGGAACTATCTACATGAGTATCCCAAAAGTATCAAGGGATCAAAGTCAAGAAATTTTGATTTGTGCTTCTGAGTTGTTGTGAGTGAGGTGATTGCTGGTGAGTGTCTTAGCTCTATAACAACACCAAAGGCCAACCCTAAGGTTCAACAGTCCTATAGGAACTCTTCTTGAGCTCCCCCATAGTGACCCCATCCACTAAGTGCTAGAGGTGATGACCAATATGTAGAACTTCAGGTTGAGTAAAGAAGAGTTTAGAATTTATAATGGTGAGGGTTTCTTTTCTATTTTTCTATGAATAGTCAACAAGAAGTCCTATGGCTAGACCTTAGGCTACTAAAGGGGAACACTAAACCTCAACTAAAAATGAGGTCAACAAATGGACCTCCAAGAGGTGTAGTGTGTTGTTGCTGGACAAGCACACCGCGCGTATTGGTGTTGACCGACGAGATCAAAAAAACCAATACAAACTCCTAAGTCAAGAGACATAGAAGGGGTGTGGGATTGTGTGTGTTATTTGTTTCCACTAGGGAATATACCAGGTGAATATTTGATCAAAGTCAAGAAGTAGGAACTCTCGCTGGGGATTAGAGAGTGGATTTTGAGTTATAAGATTTCAGAAATTTATAGAAGATGGGAATCAGAGTGTAAGTGTTCACCCCAAGATCGGATTTGAAATTTAGGTATTAATTTTAGAAGAGGGTTGAAAGTTAAGGAACAATCATGAAAAGAGAGGAATCAGAAGGTAGGGACTGATCCCAGGATAAAGATTGAAAGTTAAGGATCAATCACAAGAGAGAGCGTCGGAAGTTAGGGACCGACATCAAAAGGGTGAATCAGAAGTTAAGAACTGATTCTAAAATGAGAATTGTAAGTTAATGATCAATCTAAAAAAAGAGTGTCAAAAGGTAAGGACCGACCTCAAAAAGGTGAATCAAAAGTTAAGGACTAATTCGAAAATGAGGATTGAAAGGTAAGGATCAATCTCAAAAGCGAGCGTCGGAAGGTAAGGACCGACCTCAAAAAGGTGAAGCAGAAATTAAAAACTGATTCAAATTGAGAATTGAAAGGTAGGGATCAATCTCAAAAGAGAGCGTCAGAAGGTGAGGACCGACCTCAAAAGAGTGAATCGAAATTTAGGGACTGATTCGAAAAAGAAAATTTAAAGGTAGTGCTCAATCTCAAAAGAGAGCGTTGAAAGGTAAGGACCGACCTCAAAAAGGTGAATCAGAAATTAGGGATTGATTCAAAAATGAAAATTGAAAGGTAGTGATCAATCTCAAAAGAGAGCGTCGGATGATCAGTCTCGAAAGAGAGTGTCGGAAGGTAAGGACCGACCTCAAAAGGGTGAATCAGAAATTAGGGACTGATTAAAAAATGAGAATTAAAAGGTAGTGATCCATCTCAAAAGAGAGTGTCGAAAGGTAAGGCCAATCTCAAAAGTATTGAATCGGGAATTAAAGACTGATTCACTGATTTAAAAATGATAATTGAAAGGTAGAGATCAAATTCAAAGGAGAGTGTCGGAAGGTAAGGACCGACCTCAAAAGGGTGAATCAGAAATTAGGGAGTGAATTGAAAATGAGAATTGAAATGTAGTGATCAATCTCAAAAGAGAGCGTCGGAAGGTAGCGACCGACCTCAAAAGGGTGAATCAGAAATTAGTGACTGATTTAAAAATGATAATTGAAAGGTAGAGATCAAATTCAAAGGAGAGTGTCGGAAGGTAAGGACCGACCTCAAAAGTAGTGAATCAGAAATTAGAGACTGATTTGAAAATGTGAATTGAAAGGTAGGGATCAATCTCAAAGGAGAGCGTCGGAAGGTAAGGACCGACCTCAAAAGTAGTGAATCAGAAATTAGAGACTGATTTGAAAATGAGAATTGAAAGGTAGGGATATATCTCAAAAGAGAGCGTCAGAAGGTAAGGACCGACCTTAAAAGTAGTGAATCAGAAATTAAGGACTGACTTGAACATGAGAATTGATAGGTAGGGATCAATCTCAAAAGAGAGTTTTGGAAGGTAAGGACCGATTTTCGAGGTTGGACCCATAATGACTGCTAATTTGATGTCGGTCCTCTCGACCTCTGTCCCTTAGGTAAAAAATGCAATCGAGAATACTCTGTTTGTTAGTCTCTAAGAAGACTCTAGTATACAGTTCTAATCCCTCTAGTATGCTGATGAATTTTCCCTGTACTTCTTCATAGAATTTGAAGTCTCTTTTATTTAGTTTGCTCATTTTATAATATTCCACCATAGTGGGATTCGATAGTTTTCGCGTGTATTCCCTCATTTGAATATCAGCGGGAACCCAAGCTGGTGATGTCTCTGACTCTAACCGAATGTATGATTCTACGTCTGACAGGATGTTTGGCTCTATACCCCTCAGAACATATGACTCTGCATCCATTGGAACATATGGTTCTGCCTGTATAAAGTAATCAGAGGTTTGAGATCCATCATCGGTAGATGTATATTCCTCTAATGTGCTGCAGTGTTGTAGATGTAGAACATTGCAGTCCAGGCACTCCATGAACCTCTGTAGTTAACGCTCGTGCAGGTATTTCGGCATTGCAGGTAGGGCAACCCGTACACAGAACATCTAAAGTTGGTAGTATCTTTGGCATTGTAACAAACTCGGACTCCTCATCCGTAGCGGGATGGCTGGAGAAGGTCTCTTTTATGCCGGGATCATAAATGTGTCCCTTAGGAATAGGAGTAAGTTGTCTACCTCTTTCTGGCGTCTCTTCTCTTTCGTAAGAAAGCTCTTTATTTTTGTTGGCTGGCGTTTCTTTGCTGTGTTCTTTGCAATGGAGCAAACGGTATCCTTTCATTATCAGCAGCAACTAGGCCCCCAGTCGGCATGGCTATCATGGATGGTAACCGGTTGGGCCCCTCCATCGGGTCCTGTTGTACCATCACGCTCTTTCATTTTAGTGACGCATTGTCTTTGGTGGCCACCCTTAATAGTGAGTGCAGCCCTTCCTTTTCCCGTCGACTGACAAAATTCATTAAAGGCCCCTCGTAATCCATGCCTACTTGGTTAAATTCCATGTCAAAATCTATAGTGCAACCCTACGACATCGTTTCTTCATTTAGTGTGAGATTCTAGCCATCTTTAAAGGCGAAGATCAACCTCTGGCCTAACATTTCTCTACAGACGACATGATAAATGTCAGTGGGCTGAAACTTAGCGTGAACAAGAACAAAATAAAGTATTTATTATAGGAAATTTTAGTTTATGAAGAGATCATTTATTTATGTGTGAATTTTTTTTAAATTCGTAGCATATTAAGTTTGAAAAGAGAAAATTAATGTGTGTAATTTTCAAAAAACTCTTTTTTTTTATTATGTTGAGGTTAATTTTGTTACAAAAATTTTGGACCCGGTGACAAACGTTTGGCCACATAGATAACCCCAAAATAATCAAAATTTCAAAATTTCAATTCAAGCGAAGGAAAGCAATATCAAGTTGTGTAGTATGTCTTCAGGTATCGTTCATTGATTGGTAGCATGAATCTTTCACCCTAGAAGTCTACTAATTAGTAGGGTCCTCCTGCATAGACCTTTTTAACGACAAATGGTCCCTCCCAAGTTGGCTGGCTTGAATTTTCCACCTATCTTGCGGCATGCAAGAATAGGCCTTTTGACCACGAGGACGATGTCACCGACTTTGAATGTCTTGGCCTTGTAAAGTTCTAAATATTGTTGTTCTTCAAGTCACTTTCCATCAAAGCTCTCTAGTTCTTCAAGTCTGAGCTTCGCCGCACTGTCTTCGGTTGTGAGTTGGTTGGCAATAGCGACTCTGAGAGAAGGAGTCTGAATTTTTAACGGTAGTATGACCTTGGACCCGTACATGAGAATTTAGGGTGTACACTGAGTGGGAGTCCTGAACGTCGTTTGGTAGGCCCACGAAGCTTCTAGCAATTTGTTTTGTCAATCCCATTTGTTTTTATCCAATGTTTTCTTCAAGATTTGTACCAATGTCTTGTTGAAGACTTTAGCCAATTCGTTTGCTCTGGGATAGTAAACTGTAGAGTATCTTCAATCTATCCCATGTCTTTTGAAAAAATTGTTGATTTTTGTGCTTTTAAAATCTATCCCGTTGTCGAAAATTATTCTTCGCAGTACTCCAAAATGGTAGATGACTTGGTTTTTGAAGAACTGAAGAACGTGATGTGTCGTAACCTTTCGTAGCAGCACTATCTCTGCCCATTTGGAGAAGTAATCTATAACAACAAGTATGAACCTCTGTCCTTTGGATGATGGAGGTCTATCGGACCTATTATGTTTGTGCCCCAACACTCCAATGGACACGAATAAATGGTTGGGTGTAGCACATTCGGAGGTTGGTGCAAGACCTCCCCATGAACTTGGCACTAGTGACATTTTGTGGCTATATCCATGCAGTCGGACATCATTACTGGTCAGTAATATCCGAGTCTCTTGATCTTCATTTTTGTTTTTGGTCCCGACTGGTGAGCGCCACACAATCCGACATGTACTTCTTTGACGATATTTCAGACTTAGACTTTGCATAAGCATTATAGCCACATCTAGTCGAACGATCTTCTGTAGATGACATCACCAACCAAGGCATATGACATAGCTCTTTTTGTAACGTGATGTGTCTCAGACTTGTCTTCTAACAGCTTTCCAGTATGCAAAAATTCTATTAATGCTTGCGCAAATCTTTGTTTATATCCGCAATTTCAATCGTTATTTCTTCTTTTCTGAGCTTATGTAGATTGTTGAGGTCGATTCAAGACAAAATTTGTCTTCCTTGTACTGAGATTTCAATGGAATCCTCCGGGAGACACGTCAGTTCTTTAGCGAGTTTTGCTAGAGCGTCGGCATGGGCATTATCTCCCCTAGGAATCCAGAAGAAAGTCACGTAGGGGATTTGTTCCAGTAGCTTCATCGCGTATCAATGATATTCTGCTAGTCTTGGTTTCAAAATTTTGTATTTTCCAGCGACTTGTTGGATGACGAGTTGAGAGTCACCGTATAGATTACAATGTTTGTTATATCCATTGAGATTGCCAACTCCAATCCGGTGATTAAGGCTTCATATTCTGTTTCCTTTTTGGTGCAGGGCTCTGTCAGGTGGTATGAAAACCTCAACATACCCCTATCTAGCGTGATAAAGATCAAACCGATCCCTGCTTTGCCTGGTATGACGGTGCCTGATCCTTGGTCTTTTCTTACTGATGAAGCACCATCGAAGTACATCTCCCAGCGTTGTGCATTGGAGAATTCCATTTGTAATATCTGCTCATCTGGTAGTTCGTCGTCGAGAGGGGACCTAGCTGGCAGCGGGTGTGTAGTGACAAATTCTGCTAAAATCTATCTCTTTATAGCACAGAGGGGAATAAAAGTTATATCAAATTGTAAGTTCCATTTGTAATATCTGCTCATCTGGTAGTTCGTCGTCGAGAGGGGACCTAGCTGGCAGCGGGTGTGTAGTGACAAATTCTGCTAAAATCTATCTCTTTATAGCACAGAGGGGAATAAAAGTTATATCAAATTGTAAGAAGATCATCGACCATCTTGCTAGACGTCCGGAGAGTGTTGGTCTAGTCATCAAGTATTGCAATGGGTTAACTTTTGAAATAAGGGTAATCTTATGAAAGAGCATGTAATGTCTAAACTTTTGGGTGACGAAAATTAATGTCAGACAATGCTTCTCAATAGGTGGATACCTTACTTCCATTAGTATCAGACGACGACTCTAATAGTACAGTGCATTTTCTTTACCCTCGTCATAAATTTGGGCTAAGAGGGCTCCAAGCGAGTCATCTAGGGCCGCAGTATAAAGTATCAAAGGTTTCCCTGGGATAGGGGCAGCGAAAATAGGAGGTGTCATTAAATATTGTTTAATGTCCTCAAAGGCCCGCTGACATTTTTCCCAAATGAATTTTGCCTCCTTTCTAAATAATGCCGAGAAGGGCTGTCAGCTACCTAAGATATTAGAAACAAAGCGTCTCAGATATACCAACTTCCCCTAGAAGGAACGTAGTTGTTTTAAGGTTTTAGGATGAGGCATTTCCAAGATAGCTTTAATCTTATCTGGGTCGATCTCGATTTCTTGATGACGGACTACAAATCCTAGAAACTTCCCAGGGGTAACGCAAAAGGCGCACTTTAAGGAATTCATTTTAAGGTCATATCATCATAACCATTCGAACTCGATCCTCAAATCACACAAATGATCTAATTTTTATTTGCTTTTGATGACCAAATCATCCACGTAGCAATCCACTTGATTGTGAATGAGATTATCAAAAATCTTTGTCATTACACGTTGATACGTTGCTCCGGCGTTCTTTAACCCAAACAACATCAATGTGTAGTAGAAAATTCCGATCGGTTTCCTGAAGGCTGTAAGTGCTGCATCCCTGAGAGCCATCTTGATTTAGTTATTTCATGTGTAGAAGTGATATCCACCATCATTTCTGGTATTGGTAGTGGAAACTCGTCTTTTGGACATGCCTTGTTCAAATCTCTGAAGTCGACGCAAACACAGATTTGTCCATTTTTCTTCTTGACAGGTACAATATGGGCTAACCATGTGGGGTATTACTCTTCTTTTACAAAGTTAGTGTCTATTAACTTCTTTACCTTGGTGATGACTTGTTGCTTTATTTTGATGCGCATTCTCCTTGGAGCTTGTTTTATTGGGGTTATATTTTTATCTACCCCGAGTTTATGAACTGCAACCTCTGCTGACAGTCCTGACATTTCATCATAGCTCCATGCGAAGCAATCTTTGAATTCTGTTAGCAATTTGATCAGTTGTTTAGATTCTTCATCATTGAGTAGAGAACTTATAAATGTAGGTCGGGGTTGCTCTTCAGTCCCGATGTTGATTTCTTTCAACTCATCAACTGATGATATAATTTTCTCAAATTCTGGCAGAGCATCTTCTGTCAGTTGATCAGTAGATTCATCCTTTACATCGAGGTAATCCTTTTCTGATTCACTAGTAACAACCATACAAAATTCTGAATCATAGACTGATCCAACTATACCAAATCTGAGACCCTCTTTTGAGTTTGGATTTCAACATTTAATATTCCATAATTTTTCAAAATATTATAATTTATCTCTTGGCATTTGTTTCGGCAAGTTTCCTTGTTGAATTAACTTTTGTACGTAAGGTGAAAAGTAACCAAAAGGTAATTACATTAACTCATTAGGATCATCATCCAAATTTACATGATTTTCAATATTGGTAGAGGTAGAAGCATGGTAAAATTTGATTGGCTTTGAACCAGCACTATGGACTTTCTTGACCTCTAAACACTCGACCTTTTGAGGGAGGATCAGAGCAAGGGTCATAGTATATAGTATTCACATATAGTATTCACATATTGGTTTATCCGATCATACATCATCTCATATTTGCTTTTCTCCGCATCTTCTAAGGATATCTCGTATTGAGGTTTTTACTATTTTTCCATCATTATTTCGTCTTCAAAACTATCTTCTACCCTAATGTTGATGGTTGGCCTAGTCCGTTCAATGATTAAGTTGGTTCTTGCTCGTCCACGTCCCCGGTTTCGACCTCGAGTGCGCGAACTCAAAAGAACCCCCACCAACTTTTTGTAAGAGAGTAGTGGAAGATCGCTGAAGCGGAGTTCAATGGCCCTGCCATTGTACTTCTTCTCGACCTTTACTTTTGTTTGTTGTAATTTTGCAAGAGAAGACAGTTTTCTTTGGAAGTGCGTAGTAGGAAGCATCTTCATGAATGACAACTTTATGCACTGAAAAGGGTTGCAGATCTCCTTTGATGCAATGTTCTTGTCCGTCTTTGTAGTACTTGATGCACTGGTGTAGAGACAACGAAACCATGTTGTGTTCATGAATCCACGGTCGACCAAGTAGAGCGTTGAAAGAGGTCTCGACGTCGATGAAATGAAACTTGGTGGTTGTTGCTAGTTCTCCAACCTTCATAAACAATCTAATCGATCCAAGGGCTCTTTCTCCCTTTTAGTTGAATTCTCTTAAAATCATTTTATCGTCTGTAAGCTCTTGAGCTTCGATGTCCAAATAAGCCAATGTACATATACTCATCAAGTTGAGAGATGCTCCAGGATCTACTAAAACTCTGGACAACACGAATCTGCCAATGTTAACGGAGATGTAGAGTGATCGGTTGTGGTCGAAGGTACCGAGCAGCAAATCTTCATCTGTGAAGGTCACTCCATGTTGTTCTTTCAACGAGCAAACTTCATCTGAGGATGTGCTTGCCAACTGAGCTAAGAAAATCTCTGGGTCGAGCAACACTGTAACCAGAGACTCTCTCATCTCCTTTGATAGGATTAGAGCGTCATAGATGCTTAATCGGGACGGAAACTTCCTACGATGAGCTAACACATTGTAATCCACTTTATGTGGTCCTCCAATTTTCTTTTCGTTGGGTCGTTCTTCCAGTGGTGGAGGTGGAGGTTGTTCTTCTCGAGTTACTACTTACTGGAGATGTTCTCGGGGGTAACATGTTCTTGCTCCTTAAGTTTATTTCTGTAATTTCTTCATCTTGAGGTACCTTTATTGAATTTTCTAGTCTTTCTTCTTTGTCGGAAAGATCTAAGTTGATGGCAAGCGGTGTGCCCTGGCGCTCGAGGATTGGTTCCTCACATCCGACACAGTTGTAGCTGTTATAGTTGATGTCTTCTTTGGTATTGCTAACGAGTTCGTCAGACTCAAGTACGATTTCAGGATTATTTCGGGAAGTTAGATTGGTCATAAGCAATTATGTCATCACTAGAAAAAGTTAAAATGTAGCTGAAATCATGATCAATAAATTCATAATACCTCGGAGGGGTAAAAAGATAATCATACAAAGTCAGAGGTTCAAGGACTTTATTCCTTGAATCTGAGACAACCAATCTAGCAGAGGCAGCCCCTATCCTACCCCTCGTATTATCGATCTTTATGGTAGTGTTCTTCTTCTTCTTTGTCTTTGACGATGACAGATCTTGTGGTGAAATCTTTGTCTCAGGCATGACAGGCTGAAGACTCTGAACGGAAGTTTGTTTTGATGCATTTTGGATTTGATTTAATATTTTCTTGGACAATTTGCTTCAAACTGCATTCCATCCATCTTTTCTAGTGTATTTGAAAGATTGTTTTGATGAATTTTGGATTTGATTTAGGACCCTCTTGAGTATGTCCCAAGTTGTACTCCACCCCTCTTCGTCTCCTGTATATGGATCAATCGGAGAGATTGGCTCGGCCGAAATCATATTTATAGAACCTTTTTAAGGTTCTCTTAAATATTCTTTCTGGATCGTTATATTCTCTTTTTTAAGATTCTTTTTGAGCCAATCCTTAAAGATGAAGCATTCTTCTATAGTGTATTCGAGCAATCGGTGATACGTGCAATAATTTGGTTCATTCTTTTTATGGACCTCTTCAGGCTTATTTGGATCTGGTAGTCTGAACTCAGGCTTCTTCATTAGACTTCTGAACATTTTGGATACAGCTTAATCTTTGAAAGAATACACCATTTTCTATCATTCTGCCAGAGATATTCTCTTATCCCTCTTCGAGGTGACCCTTCTTGAGGTGGTCGCTAGGTAGACTGGCTATTCTGTTTCTGAGTCTGTTGTAATGAAGACTGATGAAGATTTTCTGCATATATCTTTAATGGTTGTTTTCTTTTGCCGACAGTCTCTACTGTTCCTAATTTCTTTTCAAATACTCTACTACTGTTCCCGACTTCTTTTCAAACACTCTGGTTTCCTTGGACTTCTCGTGTGAATTCATATGTTTGATTTCTTCTTAAAGATTGCTGGCTTTACTGAGTAGCTTTTTGAAGGATTTGATAGTGAGTCCATTGAGCATGAGAGCTACTTGGCCATGAATTCTTTTTAGTAAAATCTCAATTGCATGATGTTCCTGTAGCTGAGGTTCACACTTCATGCTAAGGTTTCTCCACCTCAAGATATAGTCCACCAAAGTCTCGTTGGGCTTTTGTTTTTCCATCATGAGCTCTTCTATAGAGACATGGTGTTGCGCTCCGGAAAATCTTTTCACAAATAGTTGTTCCAGCTTGACAAATGTCTTAACTGATCCGTTGGATAAATCGGCATACCAATCAAAGGCGATCCCTGACAAGCTGTTGATGAACAGTTGGAAGAGTAAAGCTTCGTTGTTCCCTGTGTTGGCACAAATTGCTCTAAAGTGTGCTATATATTGTTTGGGGTTTCTAGTACGATCAAATATTTTAAAGTTTGGGGCCACAAAATCCTTGGGGAATCTTACAGCATTGAATTCTTTCATGTAAGGTCTACCCTTTATAATCAATGCACTGCCCTTAGATTAGGTTAAGGCCTCCTAAACTTATTCGACCATTTGCTTGAATTCATTCTCTGGTTGGTGCCTGATGGAGAATCCTTCTTTTGTTGCTCATCTTTGTTTGCTGAGGCAACTTCTCTTCTTTCTTCTATAATGTGTATTATCTCCAGTTGGTTGATATCTGGAGATGCTAGTTGCGGTGCTTGTGATTGCCCTTGATTGGTGGCCATCGCGGTCATGGTTGCGACCATCTCTTCTATCATTTTCTCCAGTTGACTGACTTGTTCATCCCTTATGAGGATAGCTTTGCGCAGCTCATCTACGACGTTCTCTTCGACGAGAGGTTGAGCATCGCGCGCAGATGTAGAGGCTTTGGTTTTGATGACATGGACATTCATGAAATCTTCTTCAAGCTAGTCATTATAGTCAAAATCTTCATCATTGTTAACAATGGAAACTCCATGTTCCCAAGCCAACTCGAAAATCTCAGCCCTGAGCTTTTGAAGTTTTTCTTCAATCATTGATTCTTTGATAGTTCTAAGATCTGGAGGACCCTGCTGGAACTCTTCCTCTTGGTCTTTCATTTCACTGGCAATTGCTGCGACGATGTCAGATAATTTGGACTCTAGCTTCATTCCAAGATCTTGCCCTGTGGGCTTATTGGATTGTATTGGTAGAGCGATCTTAAGTATCCACACCATCTTTGATAATGATGCTTCGGGACGGGGTGTCCAAGCGAGTGTCCTAACGACAACATCGGTATGTCGAGGAAGAGTATGTTCCCCATGGTGTAAACCAGCTACAGTATCGGGTAATCTCTTTATCTTTTCCTTTGGAATTTTAGGAACATCCGATTAGTGGGTGAGTGGTAGGATTCTTGGACTCAGTCTTAACTTAACCGGTCGACGACCTGCAGTCATGGCTGCGGCAGACTCAGTGGTGACTATGGTGGTATCAACTCTGCTCCCCAAGAAAAACCAGACAGGAATACAAGTAGGCAAAGCCTTAGTTAACTTTTGAGATTATTTGGCGGATCTAACTTCCTTTAAAATTTCTTTCATGGGAGGGGATATTGCATGTCCCACTTGTTTAAGTACTTCACTCACTAAACAGCCTTCTTTGACGGCTAGCCTCTAAAAAATTGAACTGACTTGGGTGATAGGAGTATGTTTCTTTCTCTCCACACCCTGTCCATGAGATGATGGTAATGCAGCGGCAATCTATTGTATACTTTCGTACCCATTGGTATCCATAAAAGGATGGAATCTACTTCCCCCAGAAGTGGATATGCTTCCGGTAATTCTAACTCTTCTTGGTGACTCTCCTCATCAGTAGGTACTTCCTTAGGAGCCTGAGCTTTAGTAGCCCTCCAAACTCTCCTGCTAGGGTTTCTCCTTTGGGTTTGGGTTAGCGACTTAGTCTTTGAACTTGATCTGATTTCAAATACTGATGGCGGGACAGCTAATCCCTTAGTCGGATCTTCAATGATCATTACTTCGTTCCCCTTGGCAGCAGCAGGGACAACAGACTTGGTAGGTGCTACGGCGATAGTAGTCTTGGCTTTCTTATAGGAAGGGAAGTTCTGAAGACAGTTCAGGTCGAATTTAGCAGATGGCTCCAAAACTTGTAGAGCGGTGACTTTCATCACAACAAACGGAGCCTTCCCGAGGATAACCTCGAGGTCTTCAAATAAATCTGGCTTCTTAATGGTGGGAGCAACGTTGCGGGCTTCATGGCTTGTCGACAAGTTGCAAGAAAAGGTCAGCATTGGGTAGGCCATTGCAACAATAGGCCATTGCAACAATTGCAACAACTTTAAAACAGAAAGTTTTAGGGTTAGCTATATGGCCAAAACCTTGTAATCTTTAGTGCAAGCACTGAAAATTTATAGTGGCTGGTCTGTAGATCGGGTAAATTTGAGTTTGTGGGGATTTTAAAATTTTCAGTAAAAAGGTAATTTAAAAGTAGAAAAATTTATATTATTTTGAAGTGCACACAACACAACACAATTTGATTTAATTTGCAAAATAGCAATTTAAAGTTAAAAGGGAGATGTGAAGTGTTTAGGGCCCAGTGCGTGACCCATTTAGCAACACACATGCCCAGGTGGAACTAGTCCACCAACACACCTATTGGGGTCCAACCCCATATGAAGATTTAAAGAGTACTTAATGGTCTCCTTAACCTCTCTGTCCAAAGGTGATTGAACAGGCAATCTTGAAGTCCAAAGAGTTGGTCGTACTTCCCCAAGACAGAAATGGGTAAAGTATGTCACTGGGAGAAGAGTAATTTGGTCCAAGAGAGACATGGACACATTACCGTGGAGTCGCCAGAAGTTGTCGGCATTATTTTGGTTTAGGGAGTTTCCCGTAAGAAGCTGTCAGTTACCGGAATCAAAATCGCGTCTCTCGCTTTGGAATGATGTTTTAATTTACATATAGATTTAATTTTAGAAAATATGAAATCAAACTGACCCTTATTTTTCATAGTTTAAGTGAAAGAGCGGTGTACCTCAAACTCTTTATCTATTCTGAAGGATAAACACATGACTTGAGGATGAGGCTCGATCAAATAAACTGAGAAATACATGACATTTGTTTGGTCTGCGAAACTATTTTATTGCCGACAATTTCCCTTATTTACTATAAGGAATTAAATATGGTTTATATTAAGCGGTTTATATTAAGCTGGGTTCGGTATTAAGCTGGGTTCGGAAAAGTTTCCTACAAGGGCAAGCCCTTATAGTTAATTACATCTTAAAAAATCAAAGTCACCTAAGAAAACTTTCCAAAAAAATTAGAAAATATTATCATCAAGGATTTCAAAAGGATAGGACTGTTCAACGAGATTGGATAGAGAGGTGTGAAAGGGGATTGGCTCAAGTTTGGAGCATTTTGTTTTTGGAATCCAGAGGAAGAACTAGGGAATGTCATGGATCCAGAGGAGAACCTCGGTGACCTCGGTGACTTCCCACCTCAATGACTTCTCGGTCTATCATATTGTTTGGGTTCAATTTTGAGGAGAAATCATTTAAGGGTTTGATCCTGCCAATTTTATTTGTTATGGCTTACATTTGTGTGAAACGATCACACAAATAGCCTGAAAGATGTAAGGGTTTAACTCGTGACAGACGAAACAACCTCGGAATCCTAAGACTAGTTAGGGCTTATATTGCATAATATGGTTGTACAAAAGCCTAAAGATGAGTTGAGGACTTATATTGCACTAAACAGACAACCTCAATGTCCTATACCTAGTTAGTTAATTCTAAGGAAAGAAAATGGTTTAACTAGGGAAGACAAGTTTTGCTGTTAAAAATGGTCGTGTTGCCCATCATGCTAGATCCAAAGCTCCTTGACATGATGAGTTTAATTTTTCTAGGGTTTCCAGTTATGATGTCAAATCAGGTGACCCTATGGTTGTAGTTCCTTAAATTTTACGGGGGGATGTTAAAGTTAATTAGAGCGACGCATGTTAGGATCTCACAGTTCTCTCATTCCGGCACCACTATTTTCTATTGGATTCACTTAGTCCAAATGAATTTAAGAAACTCAATTTAATGAGTTCCATGATTTCATTTAGACCATAGGAAGCTTCGTTAGCAACCGTAGGTTACCTCCTCTGAGGGATTCCCGATTATCCGATAGAGACATCTTAATTTAGTTGCAATTGTTGTTTGGTGTGATGTTTGTGATTAAATTTTGAGATGTTTTTCATTTTGAATGCTGTGGAGGTGATTTTTATCCTAGTTGATTTTAATTTTAGTTTTGGGTTTTAGTTTTGTGGCTATCCTAATAGTTTTAGTTTTCGTGCAGGGTGACATTATTGTTTAGCATGCAGGTTTGTGTTAATATCAAAAGTACAGTATGAAAGTACAAGAAGATGGCGCTGTAAACTGTAAAAGCGTACCTAGCGAGTCTTCTCGTTCCACTACCTGAAACTCAAAATACGTGTCAGGGCATTTTATATGCAGGAAAGTAAAATTTTGGTGACTTACCTAAACCATAGGTCATATCTTGGTGGGTCTCTATTAATTTGATTAAGGATGATTTTTTTTGTTAAGGAAAACATATTAAATTTAGTAGACCTCTGAGGTATCCAAAAGATCTGGAGAAAGAAGTAGATCCATGCTTCCCTCTCACAGCCTCGTGAAAAGTCTCGAGCTCATTTAAACTTATTATGTTGCTTAACATAATTTAATTTGGAAATTATGTTGGTGAAGACCCTTAAAGAGGCAAGCTAGTGTTATCAAACACGATTAGCCAATTTTAATTTGGGCTTGTAGTTTTTCAAAGGTGTTTAATTTTAGCTATGTCGACTTTTTCTAATCCTTATTTAACCAAATTTTATTTAGCATAGGTCACTACTAAGCTCTTAGGATTTTGGTGGATGTCTTAGTTATTTTTTAAAGAGATTAAAATTGTAAGTGATGATGATTCATTTTTAAAACTTTTGAAAATCATTTGAACCTCAAAGGGTATTAAATTAGTGAGTTATTAACTTCCAAAGTCATACCCTTAAGTCTAAGGTTATTTATTTTACCACGCTTCTAAATTTAAATAATTTAAGGAAATTATAAATTTATATTTTAATTAACAAAAGTGATATTGGTTTCTACCAATTAATTCCCTTTTGATTTCAATTATCCAAATGAGTTAGTTAAAATTAGAGGTTATCATTTTCTCTCTTTGAATTAAGCCTAAGTTTTAATTAAGGCTAAACTTCCAAAATTATACTTTTTCCCCTAAGGCTCCATCACTTCATAATTTTATCAAATTTACTTTAAATGACTTTGAAATTTTTATTTTACTTTACATCAGAGGACAAAATGTGATTTTTCAACAATTACTTTAATTTTTATAACTATTTTTATGCACAAATAAGATTTTTCAAATAAAATTTCATAACTTGTCCAAGATAAGGCCTAATCTCTTAAAATATTTACTAGAGGTAGACCTAGATCAGAGAACCATTTTTACCAAATTTCATGATTTATTGAGTTTTTTCTGAATTATTAGAATTATTTTACTTTCTGGAGTATTTATTAATTATAAAATATTTTAAGAGTTGAAAATTAAGTTTTATGTTTTTGAAAAATCTCCCTAAGGTCAGAGAACCTAGAGAAGCAATTGTTACATTTTTCTGATTTTTCTTTGATTTATTGGAATTATTTTTGTGAAAATCTTTTTTTTAGCCTTTAAAAATTATTTTAAGTTTTAAAATTCAATATCTTCGTTTAGAAATTCAGGAAAAATATTCCAATTGTTCATAAATGCTTAGAAAATAATTGAGAATATTTCCATAAATTTTATTATCTTTATGATTTTTATCATTTTTTAATTATTTTAAATATTTAAAAATAGGTTAAAAATGAAGTAAAATAGGTTTAAATATTTAAAAATAGGTTAAAAATGAAGTTTTTATTTTAAACTCCATTTTATTTTTAGAAAGTTTTTCTGATCACAGAGAACTCCAAAAATCAATTCTCATAAATTTTTTAGTTATATTTTTTATTATTAAACATCATTTTAGTGTCAAAAATGTCATTTAACTTAGAAAAAGAATTTGAGTTATCAAATGAGTTAAAAATGTTTTAAATTTTTTATGGGGAGTTCTCTGAGTCTTAAACAACAGTGGGGATCAAAAATCAAGCCATTTTGATGTTTTTATTTTCTAAAGTTAATTATCTTTGTGTTTTAGAGTTTGTGAGATTAGGTGCATTTTGGATGACTTTGCTCATAAAAGAGTTTTCAAATAGATCTCTGGTCATAGTAGACCTACCAAAATTTTCTTGGATTTTTCTAAGAAACATGCTAATTATTTTGATTAGTTCTTACAAATAATAAACATAAGCTTAAAAAATATGGATCTCCGTCTAGAGGTCTCCCCTGAGTTTGAAAAAATCAGGGATTGTTCCCCTTATCAGAGGCTACAATATGTCAAAATTGCAAGCCATTGTGAAATGCCTACATGCATGAAGATTTAAAAGACTCCTAACACTATTTTATTTTTTAAAAATCAAATATACATCAAATGGACTTTAAATTATTTCCACATTATTCTCCTTTGTTCACTGAGCAAGAGGGTATTTTTATTTTATTTTTGTGATTTTTCTACACCAAGAAATAGATTTTCAAAGTTTAGGGATATTTTCTAAGTTAAAAGACTTCAAATTATGTGCCATGTTAACCTACGGCGGCTCCGAAACTCCATGTGGTGCGCTCTTATTTGATGTTGCCATCCACCTCAGCGGTGACTAGGCCCGCGGTTCATGTAAGGGAGCGTTGTCCGGCCTAATCTCATCCGTTGATGAGATAAACGCGCGATCTGACGACTCTCCGTCATCGTCCCCAATGGCCTAGCCCGAGAAACATCGATCTTCAAGGCTTGATATCTCCCTTATTTCTCAACCAAATTGAATGAATTTTTTTTAAATACTTGTCTAGACTAGAGGAACATATATATAAGTTAAGATGTCATGAAATCAACTCTAAACAATTAAAGAGTGAAAATAGGCTCGAGAAGAGGAAGAAATCAATACCTTGGCTCTGAGAAGGGAAGCTTCAACCAGAGGTGCTCGGCACATTTGCATTTGTTGAGGTCAAGGAGGCTAGGGATTGAGCATCTTGTTGTGGTGAAAGGTCTAGGTATGAATTCGACCAAGCTCGATTTCAGGTGTTGGTCTAGATCTATGTTAGGGTCTCTGTGGAAGGGGGAATTGATAAGGATTCTCCTTTTTTCACAGTGGTGAAGGTGTGGGTAAGTTTAATTTGAGTTTGGTGGGCTGTGGAGGTGTATTGAGCTCTGTCCTAGTTTTAGGCAGAAGTTTGAGCTCAAAATTGAGCTTCCATAATGGGAATCAGTGCTGGAAAGTGATTGTATTGCACTGAGGAGGTCTCAAAGAGGCTCTGTGAGAAATTTGGAGGGCTCTCTCTAAGAAAATTTCAACACTCCTTCCATGGTCATGGAGGGGAGCTTTTTATAAAAATGGCTTAAGGATTGCTGCCATGGCCAATGAGAGGGTGAAGAGTGATGCTTAGGTGGGGGGCAGAGAGGCTCTAACATTTAATTTGGATGAGGTGGCCTCTATGTTTGAATTAGGTGAAGTATAAGAAGGGGTGGCCCTCAATTTTAACTTCTCCTACGACTAGGCCAGTCGGCCATGGCAAGAGGAGGTGGCTAGGAGTTCAGGAACCTCAAAGGAATTTGTCAAAGCAAATAACTTAAATTGGTGGGAGGCTTTGGCAAGTGTATCCTTGGTTTGGGAAATTAAGGCATATAATCCCTTAATTTGGGGGACCCTTGGTCCATAGCTCACTTTTCTTGGGTTAGGTGGGCTTGGCTCAATCCTAGGGGTCCTAGGATTGGTTGTGGTGGAGTTAATGTGGTCATGTTCAGTTTAATTTGGTCAAATTTGGTCATGGGTCCATTTAAGTTCACATGGTCAAGGTTTGGGTTTGGGTTAAGCCATGATTTCAAGCACAATTGAATGTTTTATTTGATGTAGATGATTGTAAGGAACATTTTTTGTGAAGGGTTGAATTGATTTTGAGTTCAATTGGAGGGCCAATTTGAAGGATTTTGGAGATTTGGTCATTTTGTCCATGTTGGGCTAGACTTGGGTTTAGATTGGGCTAGCCTTGGGCTATGTCCAAATTGATTGTTGAAAATTGTCAATAGGAACATCATAAAGAGTTTTCAATAAAAATTGGGTGCCAATTTTGGGGTTAATGCAATCAATTTTGTGGAATTTTTAGGTATGGCCAATTTAGGGCAAAATTAAATTTGGGGCAAAATTTGGGGGCAAAATTTGGGGCTTTTGGACTTAAGCCAAAATTAAATGAAATTGAGGCTTCACAAGCGCCAATTGAAGGTTAGGTTTGATGTATGGGAATGTTATGAAGCGTTTTCAACATAAATTATAGCAAATTGGGTGGGCTATGAGTTTAATTGGGTGAGAATATGTCATGTGGCCAAAATTGGGGCTTTTGATTTGGATCAAAATTGGGCTCAAAGCATGGGCCAATTGAGCTTGGATTTGGTTTAGATTGGTCATATGAAAGGTGAATTTGAGTTTAGGATTGAAATTGGGGGAAATGAGGATGAATTTAGTGGGCATTTGAAGTGGATTTGGGGAAATTTGGTCTTTAAAGGCAATTTAGGGTTTTTGGTCAAACTGGTCAAATTGAGTCAAGTGGTAGTTGAGAAAGTGAAATTGGGAATATTTTGAATTTTTTGGGAAGTTTTGGGATTTTTTGGAATTTGTGGTTTTTTGGGCTAAGAAGACATATTTTGGTAATTTGACATTTTTTTGGTGATTTTGGGTAATTTGGATTTTTTTAGAAGGTTTGAAATGACTTTTGAACAAATTTGAGTATTTTGGGTAAATTTGGGAATTTTGGCCAAATTTAGCGTCCCAATGGTACTTAGGTAATTTGGGTGAGTTTAGGGGCAAAAGGCTAAGTTGGGCATTTTAGTAGAGTTTGGGTGCCAATTATCATAAAAAAGTCATGGACCAATGGAAACCCCATTTGGGTTCTCTATGTACTGGTCGTAGCTAAACTCTTGCCTAGGGCCAGTGGGTTTAGAGGATCATCTGCATGAGTATCCCAAAAGTATCAAGGGATTAAAGTTATGAAATTTTGGTTTGTGCTTGTGAGTGGTTGTGAGTGAGGTGATTGCTAGTGAGTCTTAACTCTAGACCAACACACAAGGCCAACCCTAAGGTCCAACTGTCCTATAAAAACTCTTCACGAGCTCCCCCATAGTGACCCCACCCACTAAGTGCTAGAGGTTAAGAACAGTATGTAGAACTTTAACATGAGTAAAGAGGAGTTTAGAATTTCTAATTGTGAGGGTTCCTTTTCGAGTTTTCTAGGAATAGTCAACAGAAAATTTTATGGCTAGACCTTAGGCTACTAAAGAGGAACATTAGACTTCAACCAAAAATGAGGTCAACAACATCTCTTTTACAGTTATATAATTAATTTGAGTTTCATTAAGAGTTTTACTAGCATAGTAAATTACTTTGAAAATTTTATCATATTTGTCCTAAAACAACTCGAATAGCATAATCACTAGCATCACACATCAATTCAAAAGGTTTTCCCCAGTTTGGAGAAACTATAATTGGTTCACTGATTAATTTTTCTTTTAATAAATTAAAAGATTTTAGGCATTCCTTATCAAAATTGAAAATTGCATCTTTCTCCAGTTAATGGCATAAAGGCATAGCAATCTTTGAAAGGTCTTTAATATATCGTTTGTAGAATTTAGTATATCCTAACAAAACTCCTAATTTCCCTTACATTTGTTGGATAAGGTAAATTAGCGAACACTTGAATTTTAGTAGGATCTACTTCCATATCATTTTTTGATATTTGATGACCTAATACAATTCCTCCTGCTACCATAAACTGGCATTTTTCCCAATTAAGGACTAAATTTGTTTCTTCGCAGCACTTAAGAACTTTAGAAAAAAGTTCTGAACATGAGTGAAATGAAGTTCCAAACACTGAAAGATCATCCATGAATACTCCAATCCCTTTTTTCAATTAAATCACAAAAAATTGTAATCATACATCTTATAAATGTAGCAGGGGCATTGCATAAACCAAAGGGCATTCTTCTAAAAGCAAAAGTACCATAAGGACTGGTAAAAGTTGTTTTCTCTTGATCCTCAGGAGTTATTTGTATTTGGTGATAACCAATATCTCCATCCAAAATACAAAAGTATTTATGCCCTATATCCAACATTTGATCTAGAAAGGTAATGAAAAATGATCTTTCCTAGCAGCAAGATTTAATTTTCTATGATCAATGCATATTCGCCACCCTATAACTTGTCTAGTATGTATTAATTCATTATGTTCATTCACAGTTACAGTTACTCCTTTTTTCTTAGAAACACAGTGAATTGGACTAACTCATGCACTATCTGAAATAGAGTAGATAATCTCAGCATCTGACCACTTTAAAATTTCTTTCTTAATAACTTTTGCCTTAACACGATTCAGTCTCCTTTGAGGATCAGCCCTTGTTTGCAATTCTCTTCCATATGAATTCTATGGATACAAATTAAAGGACTGATTCCTTTAATATCAGCAATTGTCCATCCAAAGGCTTTCTTAAAATTTCTTAATATTTTCATCAACCTTTCTTCTTCTTCCAACATTAATTTTGAGGAAATTATAACTGGTAAAGTAGAGGAATCTCCTAAAAAGGCATATTTTAAATGTTCAGGAAGTAACTTCAACTCAAGTTCTGGAGGTTTTTCAATTGATGGACAAAAGGATTTATCTTTGTCTATTGTGTCCAAAATTTTAAAACTTTCTCAAACATAGTTTGAATCTTCCTTAACAATTTCTTCACATCAATCTAATTCCTCTTCTTGCTCGTATTCCAAATCTTTTTCTTCAAATTTTTCTTCATAAGTTTTTGTGAAATAACATTCACTTAGATATCTTATAACATCCATCCTATAACAGTCATCATTTTTACCTTTTGCAAGATATTTCGTTGATCTTAAATTATTGAAAGTAACAGTTTGATCATTAACGCGCATTGCTAATTCCCTTTTCTGCACATCTATCATCGTTCTTCCTATGGATAGGAAAGGTCTCCCCAAAATGATATGTATCTTTTTATCTTCCTCCATATCTAGCACAATGAAATTAACAGAAAAGATAAATTGATCCACTTGCACTAAGATATCTTAGATAACTCCTTTAGAGTATGTTATCGAACAATCTGCTAACTGCAAAGTTACAGTAGTAGGGGTTATTTCTCCTAATCTCAATCTTTTGAATATTGATAATGGCATAAGGTTAATGCTTGCACCTAAATCACGTAAAGTTTTCCCATAAAATTTGTCTCCTATTTCACATGGAATTGTAAAGCTATCAGGATCTTTAAGCTTTTCAGGAAGCTTTTTCTGAATATAGCATAATTATAGCATTGCACTCCTCACTAAGTGCAACAGTCTTATTATCTTCAAACTTCCTTTTCCTGTTGAAAAAATCCTTTATAAACTTTACATAGCTTGACATTTTTTCTAAGGCTTCAGCAAATGAAATATTAATTGTAAGCTTCTTAAATATTTCCAGAAATTTTGAAAATTGCTTATCCAACTTCTGCTGACGAAGACTCTTAGGAAATGAAGGTGGTGGTTTTTCCAAATCAATTTTCAGTGGAGAAATGGGTGTTTCAGAATCTTTTGGAGCGTCCACTTTTGATTCTTCAATTTCTTCTCTCTCTACTTTAATTTCTGAACCTTACCTTCCAACTCTCTTCCGCTTCTAAGTTGAACGGCTTCTACTTGCTCTTTATTCTGGTTTTTTGGATTTGATTCAGTATTACTAGGAAGTGTTCCTTGAGATCTATTACATAATGAATTTGTTATTTGCCCAAGTTGATTCTCAGTATTTCTAATTGTAGCTCTTTGACTTTGTAATTGATTTCCCATTTGTAACACCACATCATCTATAGACAACTTCTTCACCATAAATTCTGTATTACTATTAAAACCTGGAGGATAAGTAGATCTGTAATTATCATTCCCTTGATTGTTCCAGTTTCCCAATTGGTTTACATGGTTGTTCCCCCATCGCTGATTATTACCACACGAATTCTTATTTCAGATAACGTTGGGATGATTTTTTCAACCTGGGTTATAATAATTTGAATATGGGTTATTTTGCTTGTTATTTATAGCATTCAAAGTTTCTAATGATGCTTGAGAATCTACCATTTAGCCTAATGAATTCTCTTCAATTATGGAAATAGCATGGTGTGAATTATGCTATTGTAAAATGTTTGAATTATTAACCAATATGGTATAGCATGGTGTGAACACTTTCTTAAGATTTCTTTAAATCTTTCCCATGCGTCATAAATAAATTCTCCTTCAAACTGATTAAAAGATGTAATATCATTTCTAAGCTTCGTAGTTTTTTTATGACGGAAAATATTTAGCAAGAAATTTTTGTGTTAAATCACCCCAAGTTCTGATAGATCCGGGTGCTAACAAATTCAACCACATCTTAGCTTTATCCCTTAGTGAGAAAGAAGATAACATAAGTCTTAGGGCTTCATCTGATACGCCATCATACTGAAATGTAGCGCACAATTCTAGAAAATTGGCAAGATGTAAATTTGGATCTTTAATTGGTGATCCCCCAAACTGATTATTTGATATCATTTGGATAATAGCTGGTTTAAGCTCAAATGAATTAGCTACTACAGTAGGTTTTTGAATACTACAATGAAGTTCATCTACAATAGGGTTGGCATAATCTCTTAAAGGTCTAAACTCTTGATGAATTTTAGCATTTTGATCATTTTGGTTTTCCATTTCTATATTTTTTTTAGATTTTTCAAGATTTTTAATTTTTTTTTGGTTTTTCAAATTTTTCTATCAGTTCTCTCTAATTCAGAATCGTAGCGCACTATTCCTTCAGAAACTGAACTATGCATACACATCTTCAAATAAACTCACACAAGTAAAATAAAATTAAACACACATAAAATAAAATACATAACTTAAAGTTAAAATAAGACTTTCTAAAAATAGAAATTTGCTTTTAAATTAATAGATTCTTTACAATTTTCACTTCACTTCCCAGGTAACGTCGTCAAAAACTTGATCCCCAATAACTGCTTATATGCAATAGTATAACAATAATTATGATTATATGTTTCACTCATATTTCCTTATTTTCCAACAAAACCAAAAACTTGATCTTGGAGAAAAAAAAGAATTTAACTTTTCATTTATTTATATTGGGATACTACGCAAGTATACGTACTGTTATGAAGTAATATAAGACGATTTGATTAAGACCTGAATATCGAACCCACATGGAAGATATGCAATATGCACATTTTGGAAAATTTTCTATTTTTAAAAGATAATTATTTTAACAAAAGACGCTTTTGCAGTAAAGAAAGTTTAAATATTTTTTGTAATTTTAATATTTTGACAAAAATAAATTTAAATTAAAAAGATAACTTAAGTTTTTGTAAAAGATAAACACTAAATATGAAAATATCCTTCTATTCATCATGAATCAGAAATAAATATAGGAATTCTGTTGTGGAAGTATGCATATTGTGTTGTGCCAAATAGGAGCAATAATATTCTTTACCCTTACTAGAGATGCTATAAAGAACATTGGTTAATTTAAAGTTTGAATAGTTCTGAAGACCAGTTAGGCGGAGAAGATACTAGCTCTCACTCTAGAGTTCCCTCAATTCCCTCCACCTGGGGGCTAACATCTTG